>NC_056735.1:612651531-612951531 GCF_019279795.1 Protopterus annectens | reverse complement strand
ACAGGATGTGTGAGAGCTCACTGTAGCAGATGTGGTACACTTCAGTTACACATCACTGGAAGATAGGAAGGTACATGAAGAAGGGTGCATTGTACTCAGTTATTGGTGTGATGAAGGCTGTGAACTATGGCGGTATTATGGCCTTTGATGTGGATGTCCTGCACATAGTCAGTAGTTGTGCTACATACAAGTGAGTAGTCACCACTGTGGTCACATGCGAGTAGACATTCCACATACCATCTACCCAAGGGCACAGATCACATACCACTTGTTCTGCTTATAGGCTGTGATGTTTGCATTATCATTGGGTTAAGCATTTGTTTTCATAATGTTACAAATCCAGCCATGGTTTTCTTTCATCTCATATGTTATCATGTTGTGGCAGCAATCTTTGGTATGTGTTGCTACTGTCTTTATTATACTAATACCACAGTTGGAGTCAATGATTTCCCACAATCTGTAGTCCATCAGACAGCTGTTTGGACATAGGATGTGTATGATATTCTTGATGTCTCTGACTTAAATAATGGACAGGAAAGGGCCTAGCATACAGCCCTGATGTACAGACCTGATCACTGGACTCAAGATATAGGTCACTTCACACATTTCAACATATTTAAATGTCACTTATGTGATCCAGTGGTCTACCCACTTGGTGATATAGGCGTTTATGGCCACATCTGACAGTGATGAGTGAATACCTCAGTGTGGATTTGTGCCAAATGCCTTGGCCTGGTCTAGTTCAAAAGGATGATAGTGTTGTCATCATGCATGCCCTCAATGACCTCTTTGATGACATCTAACAGATGTTACAGACATGTATGTAGCATTAACAACTCACACATATCTGTTGTAGTTAGTCAAGATATTACCAGAGTCCATTTAGAAAAGGTCCATGATTACATGTTGGTCTACTTCACAAATTAGGAGAGTCAGGATGTGTCTATACATGCATGCATCAGGTGCTATCCCCTCCCACTCAGATGGATGCATATTGATATACACCCTTCTACGGGAGAATATTCCATCTGGAGGGTGTGTTGAAGTGTGTATCCAACCGTGTCAGGTAGGTGTATGTTCTGAGTCACACTATAGGTAATCTATGATGTTTGAACAATGTAGAAACCAAACACAAGAACTGGATAAAATAACACACTTGATGAAATGCAGCCAAGGCAAAAAACACCCCTCTTAACTCTTTTATTCTATTTAATTAATTAAGCCTTGGCTGTGTTTCATCAAGTGTGTTATTTGATCTGTGATGCCTGTCACAGCTCATTGATTCTGTGTGATAGGCCTGGATGAAGGTAAGACAGTGCACACTGCCTATCTTGATCTGGTCTAGGGTTTGGGCACAATCTCTTACTTGGATATCATTGAGAAACTCTCACAGATGGGGATTAACCCTTATGTCACTAACTGCTTAACCAATTGGCTCACTGACAGAACACATACAGTGAAAGATGGTGAATCAAGCTCTACAAGTACACGTGTCACCATTGACATACCCCAAGGAGCTGTGCTGGACCCCTTACTGATTGGAATCTATTTCTCAACAGTCCAGGCTAAAGTTTATGACCTTTGGCTTACCAAGTTTTCTGATTATTGCATACTGGGTGCAATCATTGAGTCCACCAATAATGTTAGCATATTATAGGAGAGGCTAACACAGACAAATGATTGGTGCCAAAGCCACACAGTCTACAAATAAATGCAAAAATGTGTCATGATTTCTGCCTTCAGCAAAGTGGAAGTCCCTGCTAATTACAGTATTGACAACACTCCCCCTTTGCTCAAACCCAGTTGTGCAAGACCTGGGAACTTCGACCACCAAGTTTCCACAGTGGTATGGAAAGACTACATTGTGCACCTCATACGTCAGGCCATTTTATCCAGATCTGAGGTTGTTATAACAGCACTGTACTTTACCCTCACCAGGATTCTACTAGAGTACAATGCTCCCTTTTTGCATGTATCTCTCTAGACCAGACACCTGCATCAGCTGCATTGACCATAGAGGTTTCTCACCAAGAAAATACAGGGCCTACAAACCATGCCATAAAATATGTGGATAAAGTGAAAGCCCTGTCACTGTAATCTGTATCATATAGGATGAGGTGACTTGTGCCTGGAGTACAGGCCAGACTCAGACCCTGCACATGATGGCAATACTGCACATCCACAAATCAACTATACTGATGACATCAGCAAACTCTGGTGAGAGGAATATAGTAATAGCAGTGGCCCACATGCTGGTGTAAAAGGCCATCTCTAATGTCAAGCAAGTGCACAAACACACACGCATGTACCCCAGTTGATTGCAGTGAGAACAGAACCCCTACCTAAGAACAACAACTAGAGAACTCTTTATTTAATGCAAGAGCAACAGCACAAGTCTGACTTGGAGAGTGTCAGACACATTGTAGGTGATGACATCAGCAATGTCAGGTGAGGAGAAGATGGTAATAGTAGTGTTCCACATGCTGGTGTAAAATGTTTTCTCTAATGTCAAGCAAGTGCAGAAACACACACCCTCCCCAGTTGACTGCCTATCTAAGTACATTGACAATAGAACTCTGTTTTTAGTACAAGAGCCATAGCACAAGTCTGACTTGGAGAATGTCAGACAACTCTTTATATTTGATGACACCAGCAGTGTCTGATGAGGAGAAGATGATAATACCAGTGTCCCATATGCTGGTGTAAAATATTCTTTCTAATGTCAAGCAAGTGCACAAACACACATACACACACACACACACACACACACACACACACACACACACACACACACACACACACACACACACACACACCAATTGACTGCAGTGAGAACAGTACCCCTACCTATCTAAGTATTCCTACTAGAGAACGCTGTATTTAATGCAAGCACTACATGACAAGTCTGACTTGGAGAGTGTCAGACAACACTTTATAGGTGATGATATCAGCAATGTCAGGCAGGGAGAAGATGGTAATAGCAGTGTTCCACATGCTGGTGTAAAATGCTTTCTCTAATGTCAAGCAAGTGCACAAACAGAAACACACACAGATGCACACACACACACACCAGTTGACTGCAGTGAGAACAGAACCCCTACCTACGTAGGTACAGTGACTAGAGAACTCTGTATTTCACGCAAGCACCATGGCACAAGTATGACATTTACAAGACTGCAGAGGACAACTTATAGTGGAAGACGTCAGCAGTGGGTGTTGGAGAGAAGCTGTTGAGAGGCTAGGATGAAATAGAAAGCTAGCCATTTCTAGCTGTCAAGATGCAACTGTCAAAATATTGGCAATCCATAGGATTGGAGTGGTAACTTCAGGATACACACTTATGCTCCTCTGCGTTGATGTACGTACACACACACACACACACACACACACACACACACACACACACACACACACACACACACACACACACACACACACACACACACACACACACACACACACACACACACACACACACACACACACACACACACACACACACACACACACACACACCTCCCAGTCAACTATAGTGAAGACAGAACCCCTACCTAAGTACACAGTCTAGATAGCTCTGTATTTTATGCAATCACCACTACACAAGTCTGACTTTTACAAGGCTGCAGGACAACCTATAGCGGATGAGATCAGCAGTGGATGTTGGAGTGAAGATTTTGGGAGGCCAGCATGAACTAGAAAGCTAGCCATATCCAACTGTCAAGATATTAAAGTTTTGCTTGTTACCAGATTGATGAGTGTGCACTGTGCAGTATTTGGTGGTTGTGTTTGAAATGTGCAGGTATACTTTAAGAGAAAGCTTTTCAAACTATATGCAAACAGTTGTCCACATTACTACAAGTACTGGAAAATCTGAATGTGTATTGTCATTCTAAAGCTCTACATGGTATATAATACAATATTTGTTATTTATTTATGTAGAGTAATTGATATATTTGTGAACTAGCACTGAGAGACCCAGGTTGCAGTGCATGGTCAGAGGTAGCAAATGGATGCATTGTACATATGTCTTTTTCTTGGATAGCGCCTTCATTTTGTTTGTGGTTCCACATGCAGTTTCATGCAATGAATACTAAATGGACAGTAAACAAAAGTAATACATGCTATTATCCACTTTGCATAGCACACCTCCAAGCAGCAGGTTTGCACAATGTTTGGCAAAATGTTTGTGCATGTGAGATACACATTTCTTCCACCTTCCCTGTTTGCATGTAGTTAAGAAGTGTGAAAATGCAAGTCTTTTTGCAAAAATTCTGAGAGTTCTCAGTATTAAGGGTAGGAAACACACCTGCTGCTTAGCTGACTCTGTAGCAGCTGGTGTAAATGCATGTGCACATTTCTTTTTGAGCCCGGATGATATAGGGTTTGAATGCAGGTATATGTAATACTTTTAAATAAGTAGTGATAATGCAACAAAATTTTCTTTTTAGTACGTTCAGCATGTATTACTGCGTGTTGACATAGCACAGCATGTTTAAGTAGCATTGTGAGGAGGTAACCACACACAGAAGATCCATTCACTGTTGCTTGGGATTGGTGCATGATGCCAAGCTCTGTGCAAACACAGAGGCCAAAAAGGGCTCTTTTTTGGTACTTATGTGTGTTGTGTGTGATTCTATTTTTGACCAAATTATAGGTGTTAAAATGGGGTAGATAGTAAAGTCATGAAATTGGGGCATGCAGGAGGAAGAACAAAGGGAAAGCAATATAGGAATGTGCAGGAGGGATGTAGGGAAGTACCATAGCTATCCATTTATGAAACAGTATAAAATGAAAATATGCACAGAATATTAGCCAAATTTGGACTATAACCTCAATACAAAGGGGTGACAACAACACAATCATGTTGTATAGCCAACTGGACCAAATCAAGTATGTCAAAAAGACACATTAGTATAATAGAGAACTATGTATGGGAAGATATTTTTTTTGGGGTGGGGGGCATTTTTTTTCTATTTTTTTACTTCAGTAAGAGGAATGCTGGGTAAGGGACATTGCTATTTCTGGGTCAGGTAAGTTGGGTAGGTGAGGAAGCAAATGTAAACAAGACAAACAAAACAAGACACAAAGGTTGGGGGACACCATGATTGGGGTGAGGGAGGGAACAACATAAGCCCATGGACATCAAACATGGGGGCAGTGAGAATCTAATCCTTACCCACAGGACTGTCATCACTGTCCCCTTACTCTGCTGGCTGCTAGTGTGCTTGACATATCCTCCTCCTATGGACCATGAAGGATTACAGCCTCTCCTTCTGGTGTAGGCATACACCAATGGTGCAATGCACAACCCTGTGCACCAACCCTGCCATCTCCTTGCAGGTGGTGAAATCCCCACCTTGGTCAGTATTCCCAGAGGGTACCACAGCAACAGCTGCCAGAGTAGTGTGACCTGATGGTGCAGGTAGTACAGGGGCAGTAGAGGGTGTACTGCCAGGCTGGGTCCCAGATGTGCTGGGCATTGGTGCCGGAGCTTATGGAGCGGGGACAGGTTGAGTCACTGTGACTGGCCTACCGCCCTGTGCTGTGAAGCATTTAGTGATATGTTACAGTTGGCTGATGTGGAGATATTTTGATGTCATGTAAGAGAAAACAAAAAAGAGATAAAGTCTGGGGTGACAGAAAACAAAGAGATAAAATTAGTACCATCAAATGTAACATACAATACACTTATGACAATAATACAACTATTTCATTTGAAGTTTTAAAAGTAAGTATACTTCCTAACACTATAATTACAGATTGCTCAAAGTAATCCTTGCAATGTGCAGATATTGCACATATGTTTAATCAAAATATACAGATTAAAGTTAACAGCAGGGCATTTATGACACTTATGTAGAATTTAATTTCTGTAATATCATTAAAGAATTGCAGTATTTTATACTTGTCAGTCGTGGTATTTGACCCCATAACCTCTGACTACTGTCTTACACTTGTGTCTAAAAGTTGGTTTGTGCTATAGACAGATGTATGCATACTTGCTTTTACAATTAGGATATGTATGCTTACTTTGCTGCTACTGTATAGAAAATAACATTTTTCTTTAACGTTTAAAGTTACAATAATAGTTCTCTTGTACTGCATACATACCACTTGCTTCCCTCTGTCTGTCTAAATACTCAGCATGGGCCTGCTTGTTTGCATCTGTTTCACTATTAGCTGTGAAAAGAAAATAAAAGAAAAGAAAATAAGAGCATTATACATACCAGTCTTGCCTATATTTAGCTTTCTAGATATTGTCAATTCTCTAAATTAGCATACTGACATAACTGTGAGATGTTGCTAGTTCGGAACTCATCCAACCACTGGTTGAATATATCCCTCATTGAAGTGGTGCCTACACGGTTCTCCAGTGCATGGGATGCCAGTCACACTGGATACAGCCTTGACCAGACTATTGCAAGCCTCAGACTTGTACTGAGAGTCAGAATAGTCTCCCTGTAGAAGCCTTTGACTGTGACACTTTACTAGGATTCCAGTAAATATTTTGGATTTCTGAACACCCACCTGTGTCCTAAATTTGGCACATTCCCCTCTAACACTAGGCATGTCTAAACCTAAGGCAGTGCAATAGCAAATAATGATTTCTTGCCAATTTCTGTTATCACATTTACTGGTAGTGTGTAAACCTAGCAACAATGCCAACCACATTTGCCTGATGTTAAGCAGACAGCATCAGTGCCAAACAGAATAGAAAGCATTTTGTTTAAATTGGAAGGTTAATCTGACACTTGACATTAGTTTGAGGAGTATCTGCTGCTGTAACTGTTAGGTGATTTAACTTTGCAGGCATGCACTGGAGGCATAAATCTCATGACCTAACATATATTTGTCTGGATTTATACACTGCTAAAATTGATTTTTACAGTGTGGGATTCAAACCTATGCATAAGGGACAAAACATTTTCTTTCATAGCAATGATTTTCTATCTTTGCCAGAGAAGAAGTACTTCTCAGGCATAGTCATGAATCTTTAATAAATACAGATGACAAATTGAGGAGTTAACCATGTATGTGTGTGACTTGAAAAGGTCCTTGTTTATACATTTATTTGTGTATTTGTCTTATTTAAGTATGAAGGTCATCCAAGTCCAGATAGCAGAATTATACTTAGAGGAAACATAGTAGGTGGTAAACCCCCAGTCATACATCTGAAACAAAACACAGTAAGGGTGTCTTGTACCATACATATAATTCATATCAAATCCATTATTTATAATTATGTATAAATTGTTATAAGTGATATTTTATATAATGTGAAATGGAACAACAGTAAAAATGTCTGGAATTTCCTGTATTAAAACCCAAAACCATGTGTATAGCAGCTATACACTTACACCTGTTGCCACAGGAATTATGAAAGAACACTTGATATTTTCCTCTTCATTACTATAAACTGAATTGTCACAACAGTAAAAATACGATGCACTTTCTATATTAGAACCCAGGACCATCTGCATTATAGCCCTACACTTACACCTGCTGCCACGGGAATAGTTAAATATTTCCATATTCATTATTAACTTCTGTGTGTTAACCACTGCATAGCTCCACTTAAGAGAGTTATGTGGTGGAAAGCAAAACTGCAATAATGTGTCCTTTTTGACAGTTAAAATGTCTACACCCTATCTGCAGGTGTTCTGTCTGCTTCTTGTGTGGGCCACTAGTCTAGGTTTGTGCACTGCTAAGTGTCGCTCAAACGAGGTAAGCAAAGCTAAACATGACATTTATTGTGTTTCTCTGTTTTCTCGGTTTGTGCTAACAAGAAACAGAGTATAAAGGATTAGTCCAGATAAAATTACTATAGGTAGTAGATTTAGGAGACTCTCTCTCAGATACCCTCCCTGTGGGAGGAATAAAGACATCTTGTTGAAGTTTCCAGTAGTTTATTCAGCTAAGCAGGTAGATGGACAAGTATTCTTGTTCTAATACATTACATTCAACAGGTCAGTTGTTTAAAAGCAGTTTCAAACAATTCATGGGGGCTGATTGGAAGGAAAATCTGGGAGATGGAAAAACAAGGAGTCAATCCCAAAGCTTAGAGGTTAGTCCCTTATTTGAATATTCCAGAAAAAAACTGTAAGGGTTAACCAGCTTAGCAGCCTGTGGAGCCTCATTCTTAGTTAAAATGTTTTATTTTTATTTTTATTTTTAACTTCTAAAAAACAAAACATGACAACCCACTATGAGCTACAACTATAGAGCTATATTTAAGAGAACACTTTCACCTGAGCTTCATCAAGTCCATCTAATAGAGTGGACATGTAAAAAGGTCTGCCTTCATCAAGTGGAAGAAAAAAGGGGACTGGTCACATTGATCATGTATATCAGCCTCTTATAAGCAGGCACTGTAAACCTTTGTGTTATACAAAAGAATATTAGCCTTTCATATTATATGTCAGGAGATAATAAGTCCCATAAAAATGGGCACAACCTCTCATTTTACATGTGATAGACTGGAAAAAGTTTTGCAATAAAGCTTTCATACTTGGCTCCAAGGAATATGAGCCTCACTGATGCAGACACAGACTCTCATTTTACATATGTTACCAAACAGACTAATAAAGTCTGGAGAGAGCCTCATAGAAGCAGGCATTTTAGTGATCAATGTATAAACCACAAGTGTTTAGGAATATGTCAGTTGTTTGCACATGCATTAATTTCAGATGTAGTTTACTGAGTGATCACACAACCATTTAAGACTATTGATTGTATAAATACAGCTCTGTCTTATTTCTCTGTGTTTGTTACTCATTCTTGTCTTATCTCACTAGGAATCTGAGACATGCAGTCTGTAAGGCATTCTGTATCATTGCCCGTTAATTGTGTGAGGATATTAAATGGCAATGATATACAGTTGTCAAGAAATGAAGGGGAGATTGAATGTTACTGAACATAAACTATAAAATGTGTGCTGTTTAATTACATTTAAAACCTTGATACAATTACTTCTACACTTTGTAAGTCTAACCTGGCTGACACACCCACTGGAGGTTAGCGAGTCTGAATTGTTCTTGTACTTTCCTTCTTCCTACCAGTAATCATTCACGGTTGCAATCCATTTGCAACAAACACCGAAGAAATGCTTAAACTATGTTTACATCAGATACACTGAGCTAAGTATTTGGACTTCAGCAATTCTAAAGAGTTAACACCTCATTTGCATCTTCACCATGCTCACAACCCTGAATCTACGCTATAAAAGGAGAACCATGTAACTAGGGAACCCGAAGGTGAGGAGACTTGTTTATGCAGAAAACACAGAAGAAGATTTTACTTTGGGATTTATCTGCACATAAAACTACTGATCTTGATAAACAATGTTTGCATTTTCCAGTTATTTACTGGATATGCTCAAATATCACTAAGAAAAATATTTTATATATGTGTATATGGGTTCACTTCTTAATTTCAAAATTACAAAATTTCGAAGTTCAATATATTGAACTTACAATCCCAAGATCTTGTAATCTCAAAATTAAGAAAAAATAGAAAAAATAGAAAAAAACATCAAAAACATGTTTTTGCAGGGAGCAAGCCTCCCTACACCCCCACACCCACCTGCAACGTACATGTACTAACTCTGAGATTGCTCTACAGTGCAGAGAATGGCAATGTTCCTGTTCCATACTGTATAGCGATCTGCATTACCGTTCTCTGCACTGTAGTGTAATCTCAGAGTTATATTTAAGTTGCAGGGGGTATGGGGGAGCAGCCTTCCACGTGGGGGGGTGCAGGGAGCCTTCCCCCCCCTGCAAAAACATGTTTTGATGTGTTTTTCTTTTTTTTTTTTTTTTTTTTTTTTAAGATCTCGAGATTGTAATTTCGATATATTGAACTTCGGGATTTTGTAATTTCAAAATTAAGAAGTGATGAACCCGTGTGTGTGTGCGTGTGTGTGTGTGTGTGTGTGTGTGTGTGTGTGTGTGTATATATATATATATATATATATATATATATATATATATATTTATATATATATATATATATATATATATATATATACACACACACACACACACACACACACACACACACACACACACACACACACACTAGCAAATGTTACTTTTATCTGTATGCTATATGCAATTCTTAGAACTTTACTGGTGGCATAGGCATGCTTGTCAGAGCATTTCACTTTCTCAGATGCACAGCCTTATTAACTGTAATCATAACTGCTAATGTTACAATTGTTTTTCTCTATATACTCTTCTGTTATTTCAGTGAAATGTAAATGTCCTATATTGTAAATGACACACGGGTCCTAGCCTTCTAGGATGACCCATAGACACATCTAGGGAAAATTGAATATTCTGTGGTAAATGTGCACACATGTTTTTGGGACAGTTTATTTGATAGCACTTTTAGCAATTCAATTATGGTTTGTTAGCAAAATGTGTAATTTGCCTGTTTTGGGGGTGGGGGAGCCAAGTTCTTTTCTGTGTTGGCACAAACAAAATTTGCTATTGCTACTCTCCTTGTTTTGGATACAACCTTGCTTTGTGTATGAGTGTAATAAGTTACAACCACTTAATTCCCTTTTTATGTATTTCAATATCTTGACTGTTTTTTGTTTCTCCAGTGGGTAATATTGAAATACTACCTTTATATGTTATATCTATTCGGAATTTTTATTTATGTGATACTTATGTGTATTATCCTTTTTTTTGTGTTTTATGTCACCTAGGTCTATGGCACCCAAGCATCCCAATCCCAGCAACCCTCCTTCAATGACCATGAGAATGAAGTTATTATGGAAGCATTTAGGTGACATGGTGCCTTTCTGCTTGAGACATGGGGATATGTCTGGCAGAATGGAAATCTGGCAGCAGGTAGTGGCTGATGTAAATACATTTGGTGGCCAGAGCAGGACGCATGATCAGGTGTGCCATAGGGCCACTGACATGATTTCATCAGCCCAGAGGAATAGTGGCCCATGAGGAGATGGCTACCAGGAGGGCCTTCTACAGAGGAACCAATGACACCAAAGGAAGAGTTCCTGTCCACTGTCAGGGATCCAGAGAGCTCAGTGGAAGGGGCACAATAGCATATCATTGATGTTGGAGCTGCTATTTCAGGGAGGACAAGCATATCCCAGGAGGAGCTTCCAGGTAGGCTTACCTATCCCAATTGTTAATTGCTTCTTGTAAAGTGAAGAGTTCCTGTCCACTGTCAGGGATCCAGAGAGCTCAGTGGTAGGTGCACAATAGCATATCATTGATGTTGGAGCTGCTATTTCAAGGAGGACAAGTATATCCCAGGAGGAGCTTCCAGGTAGGCTTACCTATCCCAATTGTTAATTATTTCTTGTAAAGTTAAATATTGCCAGAAATGCTTAAGTTTTGTTTTACATACATTTTTGGGGAGTGGATAGTTGTAAAGTGATACAGTTAACACATTCTGGTTGATTACACATGGGCTTGGTGAGGATGTGTCATCCAAGTTCTTGTTAAAAGTATCATTAAAAGATATACAAAGGGCAAACAGTTTTAACCCCCTGTGTTACTGTTAATTGTGATGATGGTGTCCTTACCTTTTGCTTAACTTCTTCGGGGACCATCCTCCATAGGAAGCCTACAATCATCTGCACATAGTAATCCAAACATTTTTATGTCAGTACTGATGAGAAGTTCAAAGAAATATTTATTTTATCCATATGTGTGATGTGGGTGGTACCACTCTTTGTTTGTTAGCATATATTGGACTATAGTGTGTAGGTATTAATTTCTTTCCTGTGTTTGTTGCTTATTATCACAGGTGATCCTGTCAGAGTATCAGCAGACGGATGATGATGGTGGCCAAACAGAGGCACAGTTGGGAGAGGTGCAGAGGTTGAATCTCACACTGAGGTTGACATTCAGCCATCACCTGTAATTCAATCAGACACAGCCAGTAGGCCTACACCAACCCATTCCAGTGAGCCCTCAGATATTGAGCAGGTGAAGGGTGAGACACTCGATTGGGGTTGCGTGGTTACTGTAGCATCAGTGCCTGTTGACTCTGGCTGTAGCCAAAGTTTGGGCAAGGTGCCTCACAGGAGGCTTGTTAGGAGTGCTTGGAGGAGGCCTGTTGTCCATCCTCCACTTGATCCAGTAAGGAGGGAAAAAAGGACCTGTACCGATTGGCTAGACAGAGGGACTGAGCTAGGAAATATGTGCAGCAGGTAAAGGTGATAAAGGATAATGAGGGAAACATACTCGCAAGTGAGGAGAGTGTGTTGAGGAGATGGAAATAATACTTTGAGGGGTTGATGAATGAAGAGAATGAGAGGGAAAGAAGGTTGGATGATGTGGGGATAGTGAATCATGATGTACAATGGATTTGCAAGGAGGAAGTAAGGATAGCTATGAAGAGGATGAAGAATGGAAAGGCTGTTGGTCCAGATGACATACTTGTGGAAGCATGGAGGTGTTTAGGTGAAATGGCAGTGAAGTTTTTTACCAGATTGTTTAATGAAATCTTGGAAAGTGAGAGGATGCCTGAGGAATGGAGAAAAAGTGTTTTGGTACTGATTTTTAAAAATAAGGGTGATGTGCAGAGCTGTAGTAACTACAGAGTGATTAAATTGATCAGTCACAGCATGACATTATGGGAAAGAGTAGTGGAAGCTAGATTAAGAAGGGACGTGATGATTAGTGATCAGCAGTATGTTACATACTGGGAAAGAGCACTACAAATGCGATGTTTGCTCTGAGAGTGTTGATGGAGAAGTACAGAGAAGGTCAGAAGGAGTTGCATTGTAGACTTAGAGAAAGCATATGACAGGGTGCCTAGAGGGGAGTTGTGGTATTATATGAGGAAGTCGGGAGTGTCAGAAAAGTATGCAAGAGTAGTGCAGGATATGTACGAGGGTAGTGTGACAGCGGTGAGGTCTGCGGTGGGAGTGATGGATGTATTTAAGGTGGAGGTGGGATTACATCAAGGATCAGCTCTGAGCCCTTTCTTATTTGCAATGGTGATGGACAAGTTGACAGATGAGATCAGACAGGAGTCCCCGTGGATTATGATGTTTGCAAATGACATTGTGATCTGAAGTGAGAGTAGGGAACAGGTGGAGGAGACCCTGGAGAAATGGAGATGTACACTAGTGAGAAGAGGAATGAAGGTCAGCAGGACTAAAGACAGAATATATGTGTGTGAATGAGAGGGAGGCTAGAGGTATGGTGAGGATGCAAGGAGTAGAGGTGGCGAAGGTGGATGAGTTTAAATACTTGGGATCAGTAGTTCAGAGTAATGGTGAGTGTGAAAGAGAGATAAAGAAGAAAGTACAGGCAGGATGGAGTGGGTGGAACAGAGTGTCAGGAGTGATTTGTGACAGATGAGTAGCAGTAAGAGTGAAAAGGAAGGTCTACAAGAGGGTAGTGAGACCAGCTATGTTATATGGGTTGGAGACAGTGGCATTGACAAAAAGGCAGGAGTTTGAGCTGGATGTGGCAGAGTTAAAGATGTTAAGATTTGCACTGGGTGTGACGAGGGTGGACAGGATTAGGAATAAGTATATTAGAGGGTCATCCCAGGTTGGAAGGTTTGGAGACAAAGCCAATGAGGCAAGATTACGTTGGTTTGGACATGTGCTGAGGAGGGATGCTGAGTATATTAGGAAAAAGATACTAAGTATGAAGCTACCAGGTAACAGGAAATGAGGAAGGCCTAAGATAAGGTTTATGGATGTGGTTACAGAGGACATGCAGGTGATTGCTGTGACAGAGCAAGATGCAGAGGACAGGAAGAAATGAAAACAGATGATCTGCTGTGGTGACCCCTAATGGGAACAGCTGAAAGAAGATGATGATGATCACAGATGATCCTGTCAGAGTATCAGCAGACTGATGATGATGGTGGCCAAACAGAGGCACAGTCGGGAGAGGTGCAGAGGTTGAATCTCACACTGAGGTTGACATTTAGCCATCCCCTGTAATTCAATCAGACACAGCCAGTAAGCCTACACCAACCCATTCCAGTGAGCCCTCAGATATTGGGCAGGTGGAGGGTGAGACACTTGACTGGAGTAGCGTGGTTACTGTGGTTGCAGTGCCTGTTGACTCTGGCTGTAGCCAAAGTGTGGGCAAGATGCCCCACAGGATGGTTGCTAAACGTGCTTGGAGGAGGCCTGCTGTCCATCCTCCACTTGATCCAGGTGTGTCTCTGGTGCAATTTGATGTATGTTTAGGGCCATCATTGAGGCACAGGCAGATTCCAATAGGTCCTCCAGAGAAATCTTATGGTTGTAGATGTGGCACAGGCTGACATGCTTGACTGCCTCCACTGTGTTGCCGATTCAATGGAGTGGATGAATGACACGTTGGAATGGGTGGTGTCTGTAATGGAATGTCTGCTGAGAGGGGGGCCGCATCCACATAGGCATAGCTCAGCCACATTATCTGATGTTAGTCGACGTGCCTATGCCCAATTGCACTCTCATAGTGGCACTACTTCCACTGCTCCATCAGTGGTTCAGGTGTCCACACCCAGATGTGGTAGGCCATGGGCTCATGGTCCTGGGTGTCCTCATAAGGAGAGCTCATCCAGCAGAGATCAGTCAAATTCAGGTATCAGCATTTCATCTGACTGCAGAAGTGGATGTGCTATTGCAACTCCTGGCAGAGCCATTTCTCATATTTGGGTATGACAACAATGAACTCCCACCTATACCATGCACTGCTCACACCTGTCTGACATACTAAGATGTAGAGCTAGTACAGTGCTGGGCTGTATTCTTGCAGACACTCACACACCAGTTTCACCTGGAGACCCCATAAAGACACACCACACACACACACACACACACACACACACACACACACACACACACACACACACACACACAAACACACACACACAGACACACACACACACACAAAACACCCTGTGCAAGTGATGATAACTGTGCCATATCCTTATTTTCTATCTTTTGGATTCAGGAATACATAAGCTTTGTGTCTGATGGTCAGGGTGCATAGCAGACTTAGTGATTAGTATATCTGTATTTGTAATGTTTTGCTAATTGTACGTGACATATTTTGGTCTTACAAACTTAGACAGTTGATAGAATCAAAACAGTTTTTGCATCAGTATTTTTAAAAATCTTCTAATGGTTATGAAGTCTGAAACCTCTAACTTCTCTCTTTAATGATTTTCCAGTATAAAAGTATGAGGCCAAACTGAGGACATTTGGTGACCATCAGTACTTTTGAGAGGTATGACTGTGTGAATCTTTGATGCCTGAAGCCTATTACTTAATAGAGGACATATATATTCACATAAGTCTCTGTTATCACATGTTAAGGTCATTGCTGTACAAATCACCCACCTTTTATTTACTGACTTTACCAAGTAACAGCATGCAAGGATATGCCATTCATTTGTATTATTACACAATTCTGTTTTAACACTCCAGGTTCAACACTTACCTCATAAATCCAACAGTTACTACAGTTTCAGTTCAGGGCTGAGTCTGTCTGATGTGGGTGCATAACTATTACATTGTAATTATATTGTTTTAAAAGTGTTCAGATTTGTAAAGTAATACTTACTTTTTGTTGTATTTGGATTTATACAACTAGTATTCATTTTTCTGATTTCTGACTACTGATCTGCTTATTTTGTTTATTTAACTGGTTGATTCTGTCATTCAGGAATTGTGTTTTTACTGACACTACCACTGCAGCTATGTTGTCTCTATGCTACTAAAACTGCTGTTATAACTGTAATGTATATCTAATTGACCTAGTCTTTGGAGTTAGAAACAGTAGTTAGAAACAGTATTTACTGAATTTAGCACTACAGTTGTATCTGCTACTGCTTCAGCTGTGCTGTTGTGTTCATTTTCCTTTTTCTTGTATGCACAGGATAATTGGCTGATAAATGTATTGTGTATGATTTATTAACCTGTTTCCAAATTAAGTTATGGCACTGTGATGTGGTTACTGTTGAAGCACTCTCAAACTGTAGCAGTAGCATATATTCTCCTGCTTTATCCACACTATCCTCAGACTTTTATCTTTTACACCCTCCTATTGCCTCATTACTTCCTTTGACCTGTCTTTGTCTCCTTCTACTAGCTTCATCCTCTCTTTTTTTTCTCTCTCTCTACAGAGCACACTCAAGCAAATCTGCAGTCTGTGGCTACCACTCCATCTATACAGTGTAAGAAGGAATCAGTATTGCAAGCTAAACAAGGATATACATTTTGAGCCTCAAGAGCAGGATCAGTCCACCCAGGCATTCTACTTGTATGTTTTATGAGAGTGAAGCTATTACATTAGCAGTATTTCTTAGTAGTTCTCAGCTTGCTAATAAAACTGACTGTTGTAGCCTTGTCCCCCCCCCCCCGATAGTACAGTAATCCTAACTGTCCAATAGACAGTATAGATTTAATTCACATCCCTGTGACTAAATTAAATTAACCATCAAGCAGCCCTCTCAGTTCTTTCTGCCTTAGTTTGTATCACTTGGAGGATCACCTGCTTATTTGCATCTCTATCATTGCCAATTTATCTCCCTACTCTAATCTGTGCACAAACTGGTTACTAATCAGCAAGTCAATGTAAAGACACACCCCCAACCTTAATAAACTTTGCTGTCTCTTCTCTCCTTCACTTTACAGGTAGTTTGAATTATTACTTACCCTCTCTGAGGCCTTCACTGATTTCCACTGATTGCCTCACTGGTTTTTTTGCATTCCACCTGGTTTACACCCCTTGTGCTATCTCCCTCCCCCAATACAAAGTCTATATTAGAATCCTGCTGAGCATGGAGCCATCTTTAAATTTCTAGTCTCCCACCAGGACACAACTGCTTTCAGCAATTACATTCTGCTAGCCGGTAAGCCATTAGACCTCAGGAATTTGTTTTAAAAGTGTTCAGATTTGTAAAGTAATACTTACTTTTTACTCTTGCCTTGGTTGGCTCTGGCTCTGGCCCGGTCGGTTCGACCTCCCTAATGCTCGGGCTCTCGGCGCTCCCCTGCCCTGCCCCTATTCCTCCGCCCCACTACCTCGACATTTATAGTAAACATAGCCACACCCTCAGCTCACCCTCACATCACCTCCACCAATCACAGCTCCTCAAGTCATATCACATTAAACCACACCAACTTGCTCCACACAAAATACTCCCAATCACTCTCATTCCCACTAGGCATTTTTTGCATCACCCACATTACTTCCCCATCCACATATAGTGCAACCCTATAATTCCTATTCAGGCCCCCACCTAGAAACAACATAAACTTTATAACCATGACTATCACACAACTAAATCTAGTCTGTCTTCTCATAATTCTTTACAACACCACAAGTTATCACTCTAGCAAAATCCCTAAACTTAGTAGCACAACACGGCATTATGCACTCTCATACACAGACACCACACATTATAATAATATCTGCCCACACTTATTCAAGAACTACATAACGGACCAATTCAGAACTAAACACATATGCTCTCATTCCTACTCCAAAAAAACACAATACTTTCTCACACTCCTCACCAAACTCCAACATCTGTATAACCATTTTAACTCCAGGCTCACCATAAGTGGGGATATCCACCCCAACCCAGGCCCAAATCCATCCTGTCCAACACAAACTGCTCAAACACAAATGTCAGAACATAACACCCCCACTTTCTTCATCCCTGGGCAAATCAACAGCAGCAAAACCAACCATCTTTTAATGCTAAATATTAATATTAGAAGTATCAAAAATAAAATACCTGAACTCCAGGCCACAATAGCGCACTACTCCCCAGACATAGTTGCTTTAACAGAAACCTGGCTAAATAAAAACATAGCTAACTCAGAAGTTCTCCCTACCGGCTACAATATCATTAGACAAGACAGACCACTTCGTAAAGGGAGTGGAACTGCCTTACTCTACAAGTCCAACTTAACTGTCCATCAATTACCAAACTCCTACCCCTCCCCCAATAATTGGGGCATACTTATCTCACAACTTCAACTTCACCCTAAAAAGGTCATCACCATAATTGTGATCTATATTTCACCTGGTAATACACCTGCTAGCTTTGAAGACTTCTTATCCTGGTGTTCCTCCACATACTCACAAGAAACCCTTATTCTAGGGGACTTCAACCTAGATTGGTTCACCTGTATATCAGAACCACCAAGTAATCTAATAAATCTCCATGGCTACCAGCAGCTAGTCCAAATTCCAACTAGGTGTGATAAAAAATCTAAAAGGGAATCCATCCTTGACTGGGTCCTAACTAGCAACCCCACATTGTACCCTCACACAGGCAGTCTCCCAGACACCTTAAGTGACCACAACATAATATACTTTATACATAGTAGAACAAGCATATGCAAAACCACTAACTATATATCCACTAGAAACACAAAAATTCTCTCCTGAGGTCCTCAACACTTTACTGTGTAACTGTGACTGGACCCCCTAAAACCCTCCCACTTGACCAGGCTGTAGCATATTTCAACAAAACATTTCTACAACACCTAGACACTGTCGCTCCATTGTGCAAAATCAAGGTTAGAACCTCTACAAACCCATGGCTCAGTAAAGAAACCAAACAAATCCTCAAGTCCAGAGACACTGCCTGGCGTTACTATCAAAAAAACAAAGAAACACAAAACCTAACTAAGTACCAAGAACTGCGCAACCATGCAAAAAAATGCATTAGGCTGGACAAAAAATCCTACTACACAACATTGCAAACTAAATACCAACACAACCCGCAAAAATTTTGGCAAAATGTAAACCAGCTACTAAAATCCACCCAAAAGGCTACCCCCAAACCAACCACCCCTGACACTAAAGTTCCCATCGAAACACAATTCAACTCCCACTTTGTGAACTCAATTCTATCCTTAGTATCACAGGACAGTTCCTTCCTCACTATCCCCCCAACACAAATAACTCTAATACAAGCTTTACCCTCAAAACAGTTTCCACCACTTCAATCAAAAGCATGCTCTCCAAACTAAAAACCTCATCAACAGCAGCCGACCTACTCCCCAGCTATTTCTTGAAACAGATCAATTGTTGAAAACTATGTGCCCAAACTCTGGAAAATATCCTATGTTACACCCATACATAAAGGCGGGACCTCCACTGAACTTAATAACTACAGACCCATTGCTTTACTCTCCCCCTGGCCAAAATCCTAGAAAAATGCATCCATACCCAGATGCTAAACTATCTCCTAGACTGCAACATCCTGTCACTTACTCAGCATGGTTTCAGACCTGCCCATAGTACCACTACAGCTCTCCTCTGCTTCACAGACACAGTAAACCATCTCAAAAATGAAGGCCTGCAAGTGTCAACTCTTTTTTTGGATATGTCCAAAGCATTTGACACAGTCTCGCACCAAATCCTGCTAAACAAATTAAACCAATATCCTCTATCTAATTCCACTCTTACCTGGTTCCAAAGCTACTTAACTGACAGGTACCAAGCTGTGAAATGGGAAAATTCTTTCTCTCCTCAGCTGCCCATAACTATAGGAGTCCCACAGGGTTCTATCTTAGGACCACTACTATTCACAGTCTTCACAAATGACCTCCACACAGCATGCATCTATAATTCAGTATGCAGATGACACTACCTTAATCTGTGCTGCACAAAACATTCCCACCCTCCTGCAAACAACTCAACTAGCATTCTCTGATGTTGAAAACTACCTTACCAAAGCCCAACTTATCCTCAATCCAAAGAAAACTCAGCTTATGATTATAACCAGTTCTAACAAAAACACTAACAGTCAATTCACTATCTACTCCACAAATGCTACTCCAATTGCTGCAGTGGCACAGGCTAAGCTATTGGGAATAACCATAGACTCCCACCTAAAATTTGATAGTCATCTGAACTTAACTATTAAAAAGTACATGCCAAACTGGGGTCACTCTACCGTATCAAACCATTTCTTACCAACAACACAAGATCAGCCATTGCTCGCTCCCAACTTCTATCCACCCTACTCTATACATCTCCCATTCTGACTAATCTCAAAAAAACTGAACTAAGCAAAATGGAAGCTTGCTATAACAGAATTGCCCATTTTGCTGCAAATTGCTCATATAGAACTCATCACTGTACTGCTTTGAGACAGCTCCACTGGCTTGAACTGCCCGACCTCCTAACCTACAATCAGCTCTGCCTCTGTCATTCTATCTATTACCTCCCCAATAAGTGTCCTGCCCTCAAAAACCTAGTACAACATCACTCAGCCAAAAGGCCTCTTAGATCATCAAGCAAACTACTACTAGAAGTCACCAACAGCTACAATAGCTTTGGAGATGCACTATATAGTAGTTCGGTGGCTAAAAAATGGAACTCTGTCCCTACTAGCATTCAAAACACATCATCCAAAGCCTTCTTTAAAGACCTCATCAGGCAACATCTCAAGCAAAGTTGGCAGTGCCATGATTGCTCCCCAGGCTAGTGAAAGCGGATAACATATGCATACTAAATCTAGAGCAATTGATAATAGTTTTTCAATCTTACTCACAAACACTGGCTAATCTACAATGTATGTACTGTACCTGTGTACTATGTATGTATTCTACCTACTTTCCAAAGTTCAGCTGTACACCACAAATCTATTACTTACCTTTATTTTTAAAATTAATATCTTTTTTCATTGTTCTCTCCACTGTAACTGTTTGTGCCACATACCACTGTAAAAACATGTCTCTTGTAATTTGTGTGTATACTGATTATGTCTAAATAACTAAATGTGTCTGTAATTTTTCTTTGTGGAGCTTTTCTCCCCGGGCCTCTGCTGAAAAAGGGCCTTTTCGGCTCAGTCAGACACCCCCGGTTAACAAACGTAAAATAAAATAAAAAATAAATGGGTAGGTAAAGGTTGTGAGCATTGCCTGGCATCAGTGTTACTACATGTACAGTATGTGTGCAGGATGAAGATTTTCACCCCTTAGGTGGTGAGTGAATGAGCTATGCATTGCCTCTTAGTTAATGTGCAGGCATATTGAGCACACCCACATCTGCCTACACCCGCAGCAGCTACTGATTCCCCTTCTGGCTCCTCACCTGCATGTGGCTGTGTTGACCTTGCCATTGGTGGTGGGATGTGTGCCCCTTCTCCTTGTAGATCCTGCTAAAGCAGTTTTCTCAGGATGATGTTGTGAAGCATGGCACAGCCAGTGAAGATTTTAGTACATGTACATGGATTGTATTGCACGGCTCCCCCAGATGTATCTAGGCAGCAGAACTGTGACTTCAGCAGCCCAAATATATGCTGTATGATATTTCTGGTTGAGCATGTGCCTCATTATGGCATTCGTCAGCAGGTGTGTGTGCATTTCTGATGAGAGTCATCAGCCATGCTTCCAGTGCATAACCTGCATCCCCCAGTAAATGACCCTGTGGGATATCACCCTTAGTGAACATCTGATATAGCTGTAAGGAGTGCCAGATATGTGGGTTGAAATCACACATATTCAAGATGATTCCCTTAGCATTACACATGACTTGGCATTTAATGGAGTGGAAGCCCTTTCTATTTATGTTGACCCTTCCCTGTTCACTGGGTGATCCCTTGATTTCTATATGTGTACAATCTATGGCACCCAGTACCTCAGGGTAGCATGCTATAGGGTAGAACATCTGCACATTTGTTACCCTGTCCTCAGGAGTATGGGGAAAATATATGTGATCACTGGCATGTTGGAGCACAGCATTCAGAAACTGATCAAGGATCCTGGATGCTGATGCATGTGACACCCACAACATGTCCCTTTTTGGTCTCTGAAAGGTACCTGTAGCTAAAATTCTAAATGCTACACATACCTTTGTCTCCACTGGTATAGGTTCCCCTCAGTTTCCCCTGGGTCTGAGTTGAGAGCAGTATAAGTTGCAGATTTCTTGTAGTGTGTCTCTATCTAGCCTGTACTGCTCTACAATTCCCACCTCATGCAGATTGTGATAAGTTAAACAGGGTCTGAAAACTCTTCTCCTTCTTGGCCGTGGTCTATTACCAGCAGCAGCATAGACTTAAGCCTGTTACACATACACATGGATTAAAGCAACAGCAGCCCCTAACATTCTTTCTGTGTAGACTGCTTTCTGTGGCTGTATTCCAATAGGTCTAGCAATTCACAGGGAAAACCAGCACTGAGTCTATATGGTTGTTTTATAACTTGTTGAATAACTCCTCCATTTTGGATTGGCTAATTAGCATACAGTTCAGCTGCTTATGCAGTAATTAGCATGCCACAGTGTTTACAGTGGTTGTGCAGCTCTGCATACCATGTAGAGCTGCTTACTGAATACAAAACTGTGCACCAACAGATGCTCACATGGTCTTAGCGGATCATATAGAATTTATTGAATCTACCTGAAGCACTTTCTTTTTCAACAAATTTATAAGAGCTTCATCAAAACTTTCATTGTTTGCCCATGAAGAAATTATTTTGAAACAGTATATAGAAATGTTTTTAAAAAACAATTTTATTTATTTATTTATTTATTTTACATTTGTTTACTGGGATAGTCCTACTGGATACATGTCCATTTTCAGCTGAGGCCCGGGGAGAAAAGCTCCACATAGTCAAACATACAAAAGGTTACACAAGAAGTTAGAAAACAATTAGAATATGTAAAAAAGTGGTAATATACCTTATGTGCACATTTGTTTAGAAGTGTTCCCTAGTAGGGACTCACAGTTCTCATGGACAGACATACAAAGGTTACACAAGAAGTTAGAAAATAATTAGAATATATAAAAACAGAGTGGTAATATATCGTATGTACATTGGTTTAGTAATGTTCCCTAGTAGGGACTCACAATTCTCAAGGACAGATGCAATTACAAGTAAGAATGGATACATAGCATGTTGATGTAGTTAGATGTTATGATAATTACTGATTATGCTATGATAATTACTGATTATGCTATTGCTTTATAACTTAAGGTTAAACAATGATGGTAAATGGTGTGTTTTTTGAAGGTGATTTTTTTCAACAGACAAAAGGAGTAGAAATGTGAGCTTCTGCAGCTTCAGTTGCTATCAATAGTATATTGAAAGTAAGGGCATCTCAGCTTTAGCTTAATATGATATATTTACTATAGTGTTTATTCTAAATAAGTTTTAAGCTTAGTTTAGTTAGAAAACAATCATAGTACTGTTAATAGTATTTATACAGATACAGATATACACACAGATATACAAACATCTTTATCAAGTTTTCACTATTTTACTAGGTCTATCTAATTTATTTATATATTTGGTTTTTAATAGGAATGTGATTAGGGGGATGTGTCATCTGAATTTTACTGTCATTGTTTAACCTGAAGCAATGTTAGAGGTTCAGTTCCAATTAAGTTCTTATACATGTGTTGAGAATAAAAGTGCTTAACTTATTTTATAAATTTTTTGAGAATGAAAGTGTTTAACTTACTTAAAGCATTTATTAGCATGTTTTTGTTTAATTTTTTAAGTTAATTTTACATCAGGTGTACATTTAAATTATACTAGACTCTGTAAATGTTTTGAATCTCCAGGATAAAAACACCCAAATACTGAAGCTTTCCTTTTCTCATATAGTAAACCATTTTGTCCCACCAGGCTTTGTACTGAGTTTATCACACTCCTTCCATGAGAAATGTATACATTATTATTCTCTTATCAGCTGACATATCAACATGACAAGGATCCACATTATTTTGGTTTGCATATTTTGATGTACTCTACTGTGCATTGATATTGTTACATTTATACTGATAGTTTCCTGCTCCAGTTATGGTCTGTAATGCACATCAATACCACTTCTTAGAACTTACTAAATTTTACATCTTTTTGATAGTTCCTGTTTATTCTACTTCAATGAAATTCATTATTTTTGTACACTATCTTTTCTTTAGAGCTTTATTAAACTTTGTTACATTGTACATCTACTATTTCTTAAAGCTTTTCTCCTTGGGTCACTACTGAGAATGGGTAATGTAACCCAGATGGACTTTCCCAGAAAAAAGCAAATGCAATAATAAAATAAATAATATAATTAAAATAAAAGTACATGTCAGAAAAATATTTATGAACATAAATGTTTTGGAAAAAATGCCATCAAATCTGCAATCATATAACTACATTGGCATTACAGAAAATTCAACTTTTTTCATTTTCTATGGCACTTAAAATGTGGCACAGAATAGCAAAGAATGTAAAATGACTTGAAAATTTGTTCAAATTGAAGCAATTAAAAATACACAGAAAATAATATGTTATCGGATACAAAAGGTATTTTTTATGAATTCAAAAATTAAGATATTAATATTATTAAATAAGTTATCAGATAAAAAGAATTGGAGACATTTACAGAAAATGGAATTAATGAAAACTCTCAGAAGAAAGTGAAACTATGTCACTCATGCCAATTAATAATACTGAAATAACCAATCAGATGAAATTGTTCCATAAGCAGTTTGAATAGATAATTTTTTTCCTTAAATACTATTGTTTTTTTATATAATGCTCCGACTCGATCATTTATAAGAAGTGATTAATATTCTCTCCAGTGGTGATTATTAGCCATACTAAGAAAAACAATTATGAGAAATTGGGAAAAAAGTCCTCTTCCTACATTTACTGACTTAATTAATTTAGTAACAAAACTCTATGATAGGAGAACTTCCAAGATGGCAGCATATTAATCAGTAGCTTTACTTTAGCTCTCCTAGTGTGAAAAAACTGTGAAATAAGGGGTAGTCATTCTGACAGCTTTAGCAAAATTCATTTACTGGCTAGTAAGTATACTGCCTGGATGCCAGCAAAAAGAAATGTTGAGACCCTGAAAGAAAATCAACTAGAAAACGTGAAGAGAAAACACTGACTGGGAAGAATCCCACAGGTGTCCAGCAAAAAGCAGTTCAAGCTCCTGCTTTTGTATAAGAGACAGCTTTCAAAAACTTAGAGAAAAAATAAATCAAATGTGCTCAGAGTTATTAAAATAAATTAAACATTGTTATTCAACTCAAATAACAAATTGCTGGAAAATGGTAGAAGCTTTAAGCAGCTATTCAGATGAACTAATAAAGTGCAAAAATCATAGGCTAAAATGAAGAAAAGACTGACTGAGTATGAGACTGCTGAAGAAGAGCAATTTCAAAAAATTGTAGCGTTAGAGGACAGAACATGCAGAAAAAAATGGGAGATTTTCTGCTGCACCAGATAAATTGGAAGGAACAGACTACATTACATTTGTATGAAAGCACAAATAGACAACTGGATTGATATTCCACAGTAGGATTTATGGATTGAAAATGCACAGTGTGTGTATACTCCATACCTGGCCATGAGAAAGCAGCCAAGAACTGCACTAGTAAAGATGCAATCATACCATCAGAAAGAGTTGATACTGGCAAAACTGTGACAGAAGGGCAAAGTATTAAAAATTGCAGACTGTAGAGTGGGGAAAAATGATTATTCACTGTACATCAGTCAGAAAAGAAGCAAATTTATCCCAACAATCAGGGAATATTAATGGCAGTTATAAGATTGAAGCTGCTCTATCCAGCTGTCTGCAGATTTTTTTTAATGGAGTATCAAAGTCATTTTTTGATGCAGAACAGACTATCAAGGAAATACAAAAGTTGTCCAACAAAAAGTGAGCCATCAAACAGAAGGCGACTCTGCTTCTCATTCTTCTGATAATAAATCCCATAGAGAGACTTTGACAGTGAATTATTTTTCCAATGTTATAATTGGAAATGCTTGAGAGACAGAAACATCACAGGAGTTGATTAGAAGTATTGGGAATACCTTGGGCCTGAACCAGAGTTTGAGGCTGGGACCTGTTTGTACTCATATTTTTAATAAATCATTAGAGCTGTGTGAAGTTCCCTTATGTTTCAAACAAGCCACAATCATTCTGGTGCCTAAAAAAATCCACTATAACAGGACTGAATGACTACAGGCCTGTTGATTTGACATAAGTGGTCATGAAGACGTTTGAGAGGCTGGTGTTAGCTCACTTGAAGGATATTACAAATCCCTTGTTGGACTCCCTTTAATTTGCTTATTGAGAGAACCAGTCAGTGGATGATGCAGTTAATATGGACCTGCACTATATCTTGCAACATTTTGACAACCCAGTGACATATGCAAGGATTCTGTTTTTGGACTTCAGCTCTGCATTTAGTACAGTAATTCTGGAACTTCTTCTCTTGAAACTCTCCCAGCTTTCCATTCCTGTTTCCACTAGTCAATGGATTACCAGTTTTCTAACCAATAGGAAACAGCAGGTGAAACTGGAGAAAATTACATATAGATATCACACAATCAATACAGGTGCCCCCCAGGGATGTGTGCTCTCCCCACTGCTATTCTCCTTCTACATTAATGACTGCATTTCTAAGGACCCCTCTGTCAATCTTATTGAATATGCAGATGATACACCTCTCATTGGGCTCATCAGGAATGGTGATGAGTCTGCATACAGATGGGTGGTTGAGCAGTTGGCCTTTTGGCACATTCAGAATAATCTGAAACTAAACACTCTTAAAACTGTGGAGATGACAGCGGACTTTAGGAGTGGTACTATAATATTATACCCCTCTTTATATTTAATACTGCTGTGTCAGTTGAGGAATCCTTCAAGTATTTTGGGATCTATAATCTCCTGGGACCTGAAGTGGGAGACCCATGTAGGGTCCATCATAAAAAAGGCACAACAGCGGATGCACTTTCTGTGACAGCTGAGGAAGTTAAATCTACCACAGGAACTGTTGATTCAGTTCTACACAGCAGTCATTGAGTCTGTTCTCAGCTCATCCATAACAGTGTGGTTTGGATCGCTGTCTAATCATGACAAAAATAGGTTACAGCGAATAGTCAGGTCTGCTGAAAATATCATCGGTGCTAGTTTGCCCTCCTTACAGGACCTGTACTATTCCAGAGTCATGTAAAGGGCAATGAAAAGCATCACTGACCCTTCATATCCAGGCCACCATCTTTTTGAACTATTACCATCAGCCAGTCGTTATAGATTAATACACACCAAAACAAGTAGATATAAGAAGAGTTTTTTTCCCACAGGTCATCAACTTTATAAACTTTTTTCCCACAGGTCATCAACTTTATAAACTGTTAACTCAGATTATTAGGCTGGGGTATTCTTTTTCCCATGCCTCCAAGGATTCTGCAGTATTGTTTACATATTGTTAATACTTGTTTCTTTCAGAGTTTATTTCAGTATTTCTTGCACTGAGTTGCATTTTGCACCTTGTATGTATATGTATATTTACTTTTTTGTCTTGTTCTTAATAGTTACATGTATGTCATTTGTCTTGTTCTAAATAGTTGTATGTATGTCATTTATGTAATTCATACTTGAAGAGTCATTGAAACCAGAGTCAAATTCCTTGTATGCGTGCACACTTGGCCAATAAATGTGATTCTGAGTCTGATTAAGGCCATGGATGGAGACAAAATTCATGACAAACAGAGATGGAAACAAGTAAAAATGAAACACATCATATTATGCTCTATTGGGGGAAATAATCACAGTTTCATAGCATTAAGGTTTAAGAACAGAAAGCAGAAGGTCTCAACCATGGATTATGGCCAGAGAATGAAAAAAAAAAAAACAATGTTATGGAGATATAGTAAATGTTTTTATATAAGTCAACAGTGAGTTAACAGAGAATGTTAGCAGTTTCTATGCAGAATTATTTTGAAGTATTTCAAGTTTGGTTCAAAATGATGCATATATTAGTTTTAATAGTCAATAAACATATATAACTAAAACAACAACAATGACAGAGAAAAACAAAATATAAACACAGGCATACTGCATGTCTTAAGACATCTTGGGGCATATAAACTAGGTGATGTAATACAGCATGTAGTCATAAACAGGTGCATAAATAAAAAGTACCTGTTAGATGCATGTACTATATTTTAACAGGTACTGCATTGCTGACTTATTTTTGTTATCTCCTCTAATTCATGTCTATCACCCCTGATTCAACACAATGTCATTTTGTTTAAGATGCAGGATTAGCTATTATGATAGAGACCTTTTTTTTTTTGCCTTCCTCTCCCTTTATCTATTTCTGCTCACAAGATCTTACATATGTATCAGAAGCTTTAGCCCTCATGTAAAAATAGGGTTGTATGTAGTAAGAGGCCTTTTGTGGATAGTCCAGTAGGTGGCCACAGTTCTTCATGCTATAATCTGAATATTTGTTCATTACATGTGGCACTGTGGCATACCAAATAGTGGTAAACTGGTCCTTGATATACTGGTCAAAGAAAGATGGTTTCAGTTTAGTTGAGAAAGACCTACACCATGTAAAAAGCAACTGAGAAAAATGAAGGGACTGAGAATATTATCAGTTTAGCAGGGTGGACTGAGGGTTAGTTTGAGGTAAGGGTGGAGTAATGTATGCGCAGGGAGGAGTTAATTTGGCTGAAAAACAACACAGAAACAGTTCATTTGTCAGATCTGGGGCCAGTAATATATCAAATTCTTACTTTACATATCACTCATAATCTGTAAAAATATATATAAAAAAATTATTAATCACAGGATATATGAGTATCAGATCCTCTAAAAGATCTGAGTCAGCACATTGTTTGGTGGGAGAAATAGTAGCCAAGGTTCAATACCAAAAGTATGAAAGTATGCACTATGGTAGATATTCATAATCTTCAAGTGAACCTATCACCCTGGATAGCTACGTTAGATATAGCAATAGAAGGCCCTGTAAATCATTATCACACTGAAAAGAAATCAGTCTTCTAAGTGATAAGCAACAGTATATACTTATCGGAACTGAACTTTATATAATCTCACATTGCATTCTTTTGAGGAGGCCTTCTTGAAGACGTTTATATCCATTTTATAGTTATATTTTCTAGAAAGATGTATAATTGTCACAGGTGGACCAGAGGGTGTGGGGCAATAAAATGAAGAAATTGTTATTACAGAGGGATAAAGTGCCTAAAATGTATTGTGCTACATTACAGAGGTCAGAATGGGTAAGAGGTATATATTCTCCTGTCATAAGATCATCACAGGATGGTGAGGGAAATTCAGGAAAACCAGCTGGGTGGAAGGTTTGACTCAGAGTGTGGTTGGAAGAATAATAGGAACCAGTAATGCCCAGACAAATGAAGAATTGTTTTCACTAAGAAGGTGTAGGGCTATAAAACTTATTACAGAAAGTTGTGCTTTTGATTAAAAAAGGGATGGGGGTGTGGCAGGGAAGAGACCATGCCCTTGTGGGCAGGTGCTTAAGTACTTGACTGTGAGTAGTGATCGACTAGACAGACTGTGTAATCTCCTATAGTTAAACATTCATACAATAATTATTCAAATATAACATTCTGCACTTATAACTGTGGCTGATGCACATTGAGTTTTATGCATCAGTTCAGATCAGGTCTCTGCTTATCTCCTTCTAAAGTCAGTTTCAGAAGGACTGAAACTGAGGTTAAATGCAAAACCTGGATGCTAAAGGTACTTTGAGACAGAAAAATATGAAGATGGGAGCATTACAGGACATCTCTTATAAGCATCATGGAATACCATAGTGATTACTGAGGACAGGAAATGACATGTTACTGGATACAAATGATTTTTATCTATTGGGTAAATTCTGCAGTATGAACTTAGAAAATACCATATGAACTACATCTGAATATCTGATAAAAGTTAGGACAAGTGATGCTACAAGATCCCATCTCAATTGGACATGCTTACGGTATGAGGGGAAACATAGCTACACTTCATGGATATCTGTGTATGGAGAAGTAATGAAGAAGGCTCTGCTATTAGGGCCAGACTGCTTGTACTTTAGGAAACATATATCTGCAAGTTGTATGTAAAATAATTATTTGACATAAGCTGCAGAAAGTACAGAGATGGTTAGTATGACCAGATTTTGAATATCAGTAAAACAGCAACAAGGATTCCTGCATTTTTTAATTGATTAATATGCATCCATCTTAAATAGGAAGACTACTCATTGCAATAAATTAAAAAGGAGACATTGGAATAAAAATTCTGACACATTTTCTCATTACTGTTGACTACCAGTGTTCAAATTTTAAGAAATATTGTTCAATTTAATAATTTGCATGAATATTCTGAGAAGTGACAGAGTTAGGATAACAATGTAACCAATACTGTAAATTAACCCTAAAGAACTTTACGTCTAACTTGAGATAGCTGATGGGTGTTATGACTTCTTAAATTTGGACCGGCTGGTTATATGCAAATAATATACATTTGTTCTTGCAATAAATAACAACCAGATCAAATTAAGACAGATGTTATAAACTGCTTAACATTTGCAGTCTCTCTCAAACAGTATAACTCTATTTTTCTTCCTTGCAGTTTTTTTTCTTTCTGACAGCATTTCTTACAGCTGTCACTGTCTCTGTTCAAGATCAGTGTATTGGCTTGAAAAGAACATAAATCAGAACTGGACACTTTGCTTTGCCAACAGCAAGATAAAGCTGACCTGATGTCTCACATTAAATGTCTACGAAAAAGGATTTGAGACGAATGGAATTGTGTTCAAGTTGCTAAAGGCACTAAGAGGTTTAACCTTTGAAAAGGGTACTGAAACCATTTCCTCAGTAATATTAGAAAGTGTAAATAACTGATCAGTTCAAAAATGAAGAGCAAAGGAATCCTACAATGAATAAAGAATCATCTTAATTCATACATTCTCCCTGACATTTAGGAGTCCGCTTAAATCTGAAATTTGCCTATGATTCGGAACAGAGTATATTTCAAATCTGTGCTTGACTCTTATAATTGTCAGTGCAAAATGAGTCATTAAATACCAGGAGACACTAACAATCCCTTTCTGTGTGTACAGCTGTATAAAGGTAAAAAAGATTTGCTTAATTGTTTTGTAAAATGTTAGAAAATTATTTAACTTCAACTAGTTTGTAAAATTAGAAAGTGAATCAACACTTGACAGAAAACAAAGATGCTAATTGCTCTTTTTTTCTCCAAAAGTCCTGATTTTGGTCCATGTTTTCAAGTTATTCCTTCTACTTATATGGCAGTATTGCAGAAATAGTGCACTCAGGAGTGTGCATCTGGGAGGATTATTTCTTCTTGATGTATAACACAGGTGATATTATCCCGGCATATCCCAGCCTGACACATATACTACAGTTCTTCATTGTGTAATTGTTATGCTTATAAAAATGAAGCTCAATAGATTAAAGTAAAGCAATGTTATTTGTGAAACAGATACATCATGTTACATTGAATGGAAACACTACAGCTTTAAAAAAAATTCTATTATATTCATGGTGGTGAAACATAAGCTAGTTTTATTAATATAAGCTTTTTAATAAAAAAAGCTTAAGGTAAGAGTCAAAAAGGAATCTATGGTATGTGAATACATTTTAAATGCATAATTAATCTTCAGATGCTATAGACTAAGAGATTCATTTTCATTGAGTGAAACCAATGCACCTTTTTTTTTAATTTTTGAAAAGTTTCAGCAAGACAAATATGCTGAACAATGTATTATTTCAAGAATCTGAGTAGAAGAAATAAAGGATACAATTGAGAAGATAAAATAAAATATAATGTTATTTATCTATTGCCTTTACAGTATCAACCCAGTTATGATATTCACTCTATATATAATGTCATGTATTTATAGAGTTTACTCCAGGCTGAGACTGAAATAGGTCCAGTGGGATCAGTGCCCTACCCTAGTTAACAAATTCAAAATAAATTAAATAAAATAACTATTATTTACAAAGTGAAATGCAAATATCTCCATTAAAAGTCAGCAATGACTGCAGACATAAGGTAGTATGAAATATAACCAGAAATATGATGAAAGCATTTAATATCTCTGCTAGGAAAAGCCTGAGAATCAGATGGAGCAACAATTTGAGTTTTATACTAGTATTAGTATGCAAATGAAGTAGGAGAAAGTGAGAATTATCCGAGGGTTGGAAATGGAGGAGAAGAAAGCAAAAAAAGAGCAAATAAGGTTATGACTGTGGGAAGCAAATAGCTGACAGTCCAGAGAGAGCCCAAATGTTACATGAAGAAATTGACAGTGTCATCTAGGGGAAGTCCGAGAAAGGATTTATGTGGAGATGTTTCCATATTTTAAAGTCTCAGTTGTAGAAAATGTCCAAGCTTGCTGAAGTACAATTTCGGAGGATAGCAGAAATGAGACTGACAAGCTGATAATGTGTAGGTTGTAGAAGACATAGTTCAGATTGGAAGCCCAATCTTTTCAAGAACAGCACTTTGAAACTCATTGTATCAAAAGGCAAAATGTTTGAAAAGCAGCTCACAACAGACACAATCACATATTAATCCACACTGACCCAAACATACACAATTTTTTTTTAGCTGGGGCAAAACACATTATATAATACATGTTGGAAGCTGTACCTCTCCCTCACATGCAGACATTTAGGATAACTCAGACATCACCTTCACTGTTGCATTTTACTATCACAGTACTACATGCAACAAATAAAACAAATGACACGCAAAATGAAGAGAAGATCCTGCAACTTTATTAATGCATGAACTTTAAGAATGGCGCCTCCAGTCTAACAGTATGTGTACGTATGCTACACCTCCCCATTTTAATTATAACTCCAGAAGAAAAAAATAACTTTATGTATGTACTAAGATAGAAAATGCATCTACTAAAATGCCAAGTATCTTGCACTTATGCCATGTTACAGATATAGTAGAACTTCTGTATTAACTAGGGTAGAATATGCATAAACACATATTTGCACATACAAAAATACAGTGCAGTAATGTGCTTAAACAGCTTATCATCAATACATATTTATATTCATACAACCCTGCATCAAATGTTCAATAACACTTTGGAATTTGGCTTATATCAAATGTTAAGTCATGGAACAGTGATTGTTATTATTATTATTATTATTATTTCAGCTCAAACCATCATTACTGGGAAGGGGGCAATTTGAATGGTGGCAGTTCCCACTGACAAGAAATAAATCCCTTAATGTGATATATGATAAGAGCATTCAGTTAGCAGAAAGGAGATCTGACTCAAGAATGGAAGACAAATAAAATAAATCACTTGTGCAGTACTTCAAAGGGACCATTTCTGAGAAAATAAAGGTTAATTTTGTTTGAGTGCATCTCCCTGGTGGCATATAACATGGGGACATAGCACAAAATGTCACTGTCATAACACAGGACTCCATCAAGTCAAAACAGTAGTACCCAGCTGAGATTTCTGAGAGTGCAGACCAAAATAAACCACAATTAAAAAAAATGGTGATAAGACAGTGACTATAAACAATTGCAGCAATTGCAGGGTGAAGTGAATGATATTGAAAATAGATCCTGGTGTTTCAATGCCCACATTATTAGGCTACTTAAAAGCAATAAAGAGACAGAGCTGCATGATTGTGTAATATTAAAGAGACATAGCTACATGATTGTGTATCTCAAATTACAAGAGGCATGTCTACCTTTTCTTCTAAATTGTAAAATTGCAAGGATTTATCAAGTTGGTAAACATAAACCAGAGGTGGCACCTGTGAGGCATATATTAATGGGCATAGAATCGTGTAAAAATATGGACAGGATTATACAAGCCAGAAGAAGAGAGAGAGAGAGATCTACAATGGTAGTTAGACATGATCAAGTTTGCTGGAGAGTATTAGCAGAAAATATAAAGGGGAAAAAGAAGGAGGCTGCTTTCTTAAAAAGACAGTTTATTGCTAAATGATTTCCAATCCCAGTAAACCATCCAGTGACTTAATCCATCACCGTGTAGTAAAGTTATAGGCATTGAGAACACAGCAGAAGCCTGGAGGTTTATACAAAATCAGTCCAATTGAAACAATAAGGATCACTGTGGTGGCCTAAAGCATACCATCTTCTACAAGGAGATAGAATGAGAGGCTACCAAGGGCAAGAGAACTGACCAACAGACCAGCCAAAGGTTGACAGAAGGACAAATGGGTCAGAAAGAACCATTAAAGAAATACCACAAACAGATAACAAACTACAAAGTAAGGTTGAAGTTATCTGTGATGATGCAAAACCTAAGCAGCCACATACTGACTTGGGATCACCCAATCACTATCATAAAGAATCTCACACCACAAGAGTGAATGAAAGGAAAACTTATCCAGCTGTAGCATTAGTCACAAGAGCATTCAGCAAATGGCTTTGGAAAGAAATCCATAGCTGTCGTGCAGGAAGGTACTTTAATACAAACTCACAGTATGAGTACTGATGATTGCCAAAGGCCTACAGAAGTTGGATCGCGGTTCTGCATTATCATTGTCAAGTTCAGCTGGTACAAGACATTAGAAACAACAATGATCTGTTAAACAGGTTAGTTTGTGAGGATGCCCAATGATTAAAAGTAAGCATCTTAATAGAAAGGAATACACTGGAGTGCTTATCTGGTATATTGTACTCTTAAAAATGCTTCTTTTCCCAATGGGTACGGTCACTTTTTATATTTTCATCTTTAACTACAAACAAATACAGTTAACTAAGGATAATGGTGGGTAATGAGCAAAGAATGGCTAGAAAGAGACAGACAAAAAGAGGTTGTATTTAGATGCATTTGTTGTGACAGGACTGTTGCATGACTTGATGATGAATTTCAGTAGTATTGAGTAATGACATTGATATTGTTTCTTTTTATATGAAATAAGATATTCTCTGTTTTTCAGGCTTTAGTGCCATGCATCTCATAGGGCTATCCAGTTGTAAAAAGTGGTGCTAAAAACATAAAAATGGGGATTCATAGTCCAGTATAAAGTGTTATCAGATGGAATAGTATTATGTTAATATAGGAGACACAGAAATAATACTGAACACAAGCAGCTGCAAGAGTAAAAATCCCACCTCCAAGATCACAATACCTAAAAGAAAAGAGAATATTCTGATAAATGGCAATCTCTGACTTAGTATATGTAAATCTCCATATCTTGCGACTGGGCAAAACAGGCCCCAAGATTTTATAGTTACCATTTTATTGATAATGTACTTTATGTGTACAAGGACAGCTATAAATCAGGACCATGTACATTTCAAACAAACTAATGAAGGCTTCATAATTTATTACAAGATATTAATATATATTGAGATACAATAAAGCATATCACAGTAATGTCTCCAATATCCAAATAAGTAAAATATAAAATAAGCAAAAACAAAATGAAAAACTAAGAAGGGATATTAATGACCTGTTATACAGCAGTGAGTAGGATACTTCTAAAAGCTGAATGTAAGATATTTATAAAAGACACATATAGAGTGAATGGCTTCAGAATGATGACACTTGAGTTTCAAAGAATAATTTTAAGATTTAAGTGGCTAATAAGGATGGAGATTTCATTATACATGGCTACATTATTCATTAAGAAATGAATTTTGGTACAAGCTAATTTATTTTTGTTAATGACTTAATAACTATACTTTTTTTTCTCTACAGCAGGATGCACATTGTGTTTCATCCCTTTTTTGAGGTCTTGTCTTACCCACTGTTCTTCTTCCCTCAGATAAGTATACAAAGCCATTCACTGCTTGCAGAGAAGTTAAACAGAGCATGAGTGAAGCATGATGAATGGAAATAAAGATGTTTTCTTCCAATGACAATGCATGGGATGATAGAAACATAATGAAATGCATGCATTGACAACATAGTGGTGGCAGAACTGACTTAAATGTAAGAAGTACACTTTTTAATACAGCATGCTCTATTCATATTATAAATTATGACACAGCGTGACATTAGACTGATTTTGTAACATTTTTTTTCTGAAAGTTTCAGAAACATAAACAGCATGGAGTGTGAAAAGTCTCATTAATAATAGCAGTATGGCAATGGGATGTTTTCTTAGAATTTACTTCTAGTGGCAGGAAATGCTAACCCACACAGTGGGACTATTCAACACTTGTATTATAAGTACTACATGCTTTGCAAATCCATCACTCACAGTTTCTTTCTATATGCCTATCATATGCTCATTAAATGAATCATCTTCCATTACAATTGATAAAGGAATACTCCATCATGGAAAACAACATGATCAACATGGGAAGATGAGTAATGACCGAAAGTGAGAGGTATTAATAAAACAAAAGGTGCTGTCAGTCACTTGAATATGGCAGTAAAAAGCTTTTAATATCAAACAGATAATGTCTGTAGGAAAGTTTGCTTATTTAGGATAGTGGCACTGCTAACAAATATTGTTTGTAACAGCATTGTTTTCTCTACTCTGCAATCAATATACGGGATGTTACCAAATATTTAGAATGTTTTATATTCAGTTTCTCTCAGCTATTTTGCAGGTAGTAGATTCAGGCAAAGTTAGTGGTGACTGAGGGATTACAGCAATGTAGCTTTTTTCTCACCTGATTATCACTCAGCTTGGAGTGAGCACAATGTACAGAGTGCCCGAGGGGATGCTACCCAGCACAGGGCTGAAGATCTCAGTATGAATGAGAGGCATGAAAGAGTGGAACCAAGGTTCATTAAAAAAGGCTAAAGTAACCAGGCAACTCAGGACCAAAGGAAGAGGTGCTGTTAATAATGTGGAAGGTTGATGGCTATTCCTATCCAAATATGAGGAAAACAATTTCTCAAAAGGCGGAAGTAGTAGAAGCATACATGATTCTCTTACAAGAAATTAATCTGAACATCAGAGACAAGCTAAATGTCAGCATAACGCTCAGAAGGATTTATGTATCATGAACCATGGGGTAGAAGAGAGGCATAGCCAACTTCTTTCATAAAAATATAAATGTATGTATGGAAAAAAATTTGGATGAGTTCATGTGGTAGGTGGCAACACTAAAAAACTAAAATGACTATTGCTAATTTTCATGCATCCAATGATGATAATCCTGCTTCTTTTATAGATTTTTTTTTTATTATTGGAGACACAAAGACACTGCAACATATGTTCATAGGTTCATAGGTAGGTACTAGGCTATCGGCCCTGGGGCCTATATAAGCCTAGCCAAAAAGGTCCCCTGGCTTTCACCACCCAAGAAAATGATTTTCCTGTGCCCTTGTCAAGCAGTGCTGCAGAAGTGATCCCCAGGGTGAATTTTCTATTTCCCATCCAGTCGTCACACTAGAAAAACTAAAATGATAGTTACAGCACTGACTGACGTTTTGTAACTACTAGAGCTTTTGGGCTAGCAGGACTCCTTTGTCATGAGTTATTAAATTACTGATGTTACACACAGTGCTTAAATATACATTTGTGTGTAGAAACAGAAGGCCAAAAAAGACATTTGAAAAATGCCAGTATGGGAAAAAAATGTGCAGCTTGGATACCTAGTGTGACAATTCTATTTCAGAGACAGACATAGTTTTTGTGTGTGTGTGTGTGTGTGTGTGTGTGTGTGTGTGTGTGTGTGCGTGTGTGTGTGTGTGTGTGTGTGTGTGTGTGTGTGTGTGTGTGTGCGTGTTTGTGTGTGTTTGTGTGTGTGTTTGTGTGTGTTTGTGTGTGTGTGTGTGTGTGTGTGTGTGTGTGTGTGTGTGTGTGTGTGTGTGTGTGTGTAAGACTACTTGTACGTGTGAGAGCCTGAAACATTAGAAGAACAAGTCACAACCTGCCACAAAACTAAAAGTTCTGCATGTTACAGTGAATACTGGAGGGTACCCCTAAAGAATTTGCGAGATGGGTCAAACTGACATTCAGAGCTCAAATTGTGGTCTTGGAATGCAAAGACAGAAAAAAAGATGCAGTATATAGTGAAAGAAAGAGAGTAAAAATGTTACCATTAGACACAAGAACAAAAGGAAAGATAATAGAAACGTCATCACATAAATAAATATCCTAAAATGCAAACTAGAGATGTTGGCAATCACTCAGATGTGGAGTGCATAAAAAGAAGTTATTTCTAGTATAATATGCTAAATATAATGTGTGAGCTTTTACAGAGAGAAAAAAAGGAACAATAAATACCAAAGACAGTAGATAACAAATGGATTAGGCACACCTTCCTGGAGGAGACTAAATATGTTTTCAAACAGTATGCAAATATTCCTGAATTTATGCATAAACAGGGAGTCAAAAGTTGTAGTTGAAAGGATGATCCTGGATGGATAGAACATGTGGGAACTTAATGTAGTCATTACATTGCAAGAAGTCAAGGCAATCATTAACCTGATGAAAATAGATTAACGTCCCTGGCCTGCATAGATTCCCATCAGAGTTTTATAAATGGAGAAGAAGAGAGAGCAAAAACATTAACCAGCCTATACAAAGATTTATGGAGAACTATGTAATATGTATTACCAAATGGAAAGGGAGGTAAAACAACTCAACTAAATATAGGCCACTCTGCCTTTTAAATGTTGGCATTACAATACTAGCAATAGTATCAGTATACTAGCAAAGATTATAAAGAATCCTCCCAAAGCTCATACAGCAGGGAAAAACTGCATTTGTACAGAACAGAGAAGCCACATATAGTTGTCTAGTACAAACTAGCTTTTTAAAACATTATTAACAGAGAGTCCAACATGCAGGAATTTCCTTTTTTAATATACAAAAAGCATTCAGCTCTGTAGAGTCTCTGGAATTTTCCATATGAAGTACAAAAAGTAAACATGGTGGGTCTGCATTTTTTAAATGGATAAAGATCTTGCACAAAAGCTGTGGTTTTGATGTTTTGATAAATGTGTGTGTGTGTGTGGGGGGGGGGGGGTTCTAGTACAGTCCAAATTCAGTGGAGAACAAGACATGGATGGTCTACTATAGAGTTGTTTCTTTTGTAGTAGAGGAATTAGCTACTATAAGGATTCGGTATGCAACAGAGAAATGTTAGTATAATATATGGTAAACAATGTTTGGTTTATATGTAGATAATGCCATACTATTAGTAAAAATATTGATGGTACATTACCAATGATGCTAGAAAGCCCACAGAATGTCTCCTTCTTATAACATAGATCTTGACACCCAGGCTTAGTGCATATTATTAAAAAGATACATTTATTAAAATTAGAAGAAGTCAATGCAGAGGTTCAATTCCTTACTTATCTGGCTCTGGAAGTAGATAGCACACCAGAAGGTAAACTGCAAGCAGAAATATAGAGAATCTACAAATAATGATTGAAAAATAGAGAGAAAATGGTCTATGTATACCCAAGCAAGATAAATATTACCAATGTTATGATCACTTCACTCATTTTACATTTATTAAGGCACATTCCAATACTGTGCAACCATCCTGATTTGTAAAACATCAGTGGTACCAGGTATGAGAGGGATGTGCAAGGTTACAGAAATGGTTATCCATCTGGGATCAGTAGATAAGAATCCTTCCCCTATGATTTTACACAAGATTACAATTATACAAATAGGGAAGGGTACTAAATTGCAACTGCTGGAGATGTGGTATATCTAATGTGGGCCATGGGTATATGCCCTGGGAATGACAAAAAGCACAAGATAGATGGATAAAATGTACCAAAGCATGGGAAATAATTCCGGACAAACAATTAGAATAGTCATGGGAATTCTTGGGCTTAGCAGAGGATAGGAGAGGATAAAGGCTGGTCAGTAGTAGAACCTCAAATTAGATTATCACCATCATTTGTGCCAAAGATCTTACTGGCAAAGGAATGGGATACTAGAAAATAAAGATGGAAATTTTTAATACTTGATAACTGCAGTTCATTAGACATACAAAAAGATTCTAGCAGTTGAATATACAATCACAGAAAACACCTCAGACAATGTATTAAAAATTTTAATTGCACAGGAAAGTAGAATAAGCATTGAAATGGCTACTGTTTTCATGTAAGCTGCAACTTTTAATTTTTCTTTTGTACCATTCCTGTTAAATAATCATTAAAATATATACAACCATTTAATTACCAGTACTTTTACTTTAGTTTAAATTATTATTTACTTTCTATCTTCATAAATTTACCCCTGTGGGTACCAAAGACACCATCTTTGGAACCATAAAAAGCTTGGATGAATAGTTATAAGTCCACTGGGTAACATTCTATTTAAAAGCAGTTCCACTAGCTATGCCTCCATCTAGGAGTTTGGGGCCAGTTAGGAATACCTATGGTGTCCCCGGCTGTGTGCTCCACGAACTCAATGAGGAATTAAACCCGCAGTTAGGACAGCTGTTTAATCTTAGCCTCACCTCAGGATACGTACCCAAGGAGTGGCGCACGGCGACTGTGGTCCCACTTCACAAGGGCGGTGCCTCCACCGACCCTGGTAATTACCGTCCCATTAGCTTGACAAGCCTTATCTGCAAAGCCATGGAGAGGATCATAATGGAACTCATAAATAAAGACATAGGGAACTTGCAGACTTTGGATCCAACCCAGTTTGGCTTTGTCAAAGGCAGATCATGCCTTTTAAACTTGGTTGACTTTTTCGAGACAGTCACCAAGGCCATTGATGAGGAAAGGCAGTCCATACAGCCTACCTCGACCTGGCAAAGGCCTTCACACAATACCCCACTCAGGTATCATCGAAAAACTCATCAGCTTGAATGTAAACCCATACATCACAAGATGGGTTGCAAACTGGCTAAGTGACAGAACCCACAGGGTCAGAGTTGCTGGAGCCATGTCAGACTCAAAGCCTGTCACAAGTGGTATCCCACAGGGCTCAGTCCTGGGTCCACTCTTGTTCGGCATCTACTTTTCTGAAGTACAAGCAAACACAGGAGGGTTATGGCTGACAAAGTTTGCAGATGACTGCAAACTGGGCGCCATAGTCGAAAACACATCTGACACAGATATCCTTCAGAAGGGCCTCACAGAAATGGATAACTGGTGCCAGAGCCATGGCCTAAAGTTAAACGCCAAGAAATGCATAGTCATACCCTTTGGGAAAAACAAGGTTACCCCTAGCTACCATATAGGTGGCAATCCACTGAGCACAGAAGTCATCAGGGATCTGGGGACCCAGGTTGACAGTAGCCTTCGCTTGACACTCATGTTGCTAAAGTAGTTAGGAAAACCTTCTACATTGCCCACCTGATCATGAAGGGATTCACATCTAGATCAAGGGAGGTCATCGTTCCCCTGTACTCATCACTCATTAGACCTATGATTGAGTACAATGCCCCATTCGGAATGTATCTGACCCGACACCTGCAGCAGCTGGAAAGGCCCCAAAAGTTCCTCACCAAAAGGATAAAGGGTCTCAAAAATATGTCTTATGCTGCCCGACTGAAAGAACTCCAGCTCTATTCAGTCTCATACCACTTGCTCAGAGGTGACCTGTGCCTGACATATAAGGCCATGTCAAACCCAGATTTGATGAATATGCTTCACCTCAAAAAATCTAGATCCCTCAGAACCACAAGGGTGGGAGACTTAAACCTTGACACGGTTATTAATAGAACGTGCTGGAGGGACAAATTCATCACCCAGAGACTCCCTATGCTGTGGAACAAAATCCCGGTACATGTGAGGCAGAGCACCTCGCTGGCCTTGTTCAAGAGGAATCTTGACCAATGGATGGGAGATCACAGATATACCCCAGGGATTACTTCAGTGTCACTGCTTGACAGAGGCACAGCAAAATAATAGGCATAGTTTTATTCAAACTAAAGGGGTGGCGAAAGCCACATAACTATGGGCTAGGCTTATAAATGCCCTTGGGCAGATAGCCTAGTATGAACCTATGAACCTATCTCTGTGGGAATTATAATGGTCCTCCATTCATCACTAGGTAATGGTTGTCTAGTTGTCTATCTATCTGCAACCACTATTCTGGCCACTTATCCATCTATAGGTAGATGCTGATCTGGAAATACATCTCGGTATGAGGTCTCCTTGAAAAATTGCCTGAATTTTATATCCCAATGCTCAGCAGTGAGTATCTGTGACATTGCTGGATTATGTCTGCTTTCTGTTGGGGTGACTGTGGTCACTAGACTAGAAGCAACCACAGAGGACCTGCCAGCATTAAGAAAGGTACGTGAGAGAATTATGCTACTTCTGTAATACAAAGGATCTGATGCTATAACCTTTCTGCCATACAAAAGGCTGATCTGCAGTTTTCTTTCATTGCTAAACATACATCTCCTGGTAAACTGTAATGAGAATCAGTAAAACATTTGTGATTCAGCTGTTCCACATATGTCTTCAACTGTGACACCTTCTGAAGTTTGTTCCATCTATCTGATCTAGTGACTCATGCACCACACAACCTTCATTTACTATCATCATTTTGTGAAATCCCATGTAATATGTTTCAGAAACAGTAATCAAACACAATGTTTTATCCATTCTCTGACACAAAATGGTGGTCTTGATCAGCTGCATACATATAAATCCAATATGTATATATGCATGTTTTGCCACAATATATCACTAGTACATTTATTTTATCAATGGGGCCATCTTCTTGCATGTATTTGTTTTTAATAACATTCCTTATTCCAGGAAGGTTACATGTACATACAGCCTGGTACAACTGAAAATGGAAATGATAGATAACATTGCACAGTGTAAGCTCTACATTCATTTTCACCCTGCAGCATCTGAGGTGATCCACATGCTTATATAGTCCTTGTCTGTCACAAGATTTGCAAACACTGCCTCTTCTGCTGCATGGATTCTGCATGTCTCCAAAATTTCGAATAATGTGTACATGTTCCAGTTCCTGTACTTATGATTCGTTGCATGTACCTTCATGTGTCTTGTGTTTATTGCACTGTGGTTTGCATGGTTTAGTCAGTGTATGTTTTATTATAGTATTTCCTATAGTACATTCTCTTGAACCATCAAATACTGTCAAGATGTGCTGTTCTGCAGTAATATTTGTTATTGTGTATGTTTCCTAGTCACTTTATTAGCAGCACACTCAGCAATATCCTGTTACAATTTAAAGACATTTTTGCTATTGTTTACATAACTTGGCAGTCTTTACTGCAATGTCTAAAGTTAGATCTAACAATAGATAGCCTTGGCTAATGTTAGATCCTGTCAGTCAGGAGGCTAAATAATACAAATAGATAGTATAGGTGACGAGGTCTGTACCACCTGCTGATTTCTCTTAGACTTCCATGCTACATGACATACTAATCAGTCATTAGCATTTTAAGGTATGTACCCCATATCTAACATTCTCATTAAGTAAAGACAAACATTGATCAATATTAACCTTAGCAGTAAACAAGGCACGTTTAAGAGTTATTTGCATAAAATATTTTTTTTTTTGTATACAATGATAACAGACCTTTTATTAATGCAGTCATTTAGTACTCAGATTTTTTTTAACTTATCCAGGTTGTTTTATGGTCTACCATAACTTGTCGGCTTAACAGGGTTATTTATACAATATAGCTTCAGTTAGAGATACAACTTGAAGAGAATTTTTGGTTATCACACTTTTCAAGATCACTATTTCCAAGCAAAAGGAATGGTGTAATGCTTCTGGTTGCACTTCCTCCTGGACTTCAGCATTTAATGTATTTATCCTATACAACTGTCTGAAATTTTCTTCAATACAGCTTATTCTAGTCCCCATGAGCTGCACAGAACCCCAGTTCAGCTTTTTACCATCAATTTCATATTTAGACTGTGGACCTTCCTACACCTTTTAAATTCTTACTTTCTTTCTAAGCTATAAGTCTTATTGTCTTTATATCATAATAACAGTGCAAAAGTATAGATACCAACATACCCAGTTCCACACCATCCTTGGAACAAACTGGATAGAGGTTTCTCCAGTTTCATAAAAACTATGTGTCGCATATACATTGATTATTATTCCAAGTTTCTTTTTCTTCTGATTTCTATCTAACATTTATTTTACTCTGCTTTGATTCACTAACATAAGCAATCATCCTGCAAGGCAACCAACATTTGTGATGAGGAGAGAATGAGTCCAATGTAGTGTAATGTTCTTTTATTAAAAAGCTGCAAAATTGCAATCCCCATAGTTTTAATACAGCTTTTTTCAAGAAAAACTTCACTGTTTAGATATATCTTTGCACTTGTCAATTTGACTACGAATAGCATGGGGCAGATGCTACATGTCTGAATTCTCATTCATGTCCAAATCTTGATTTCTTAACTTGTTCCTAGCAGAACCTTTTCAAATATGAGAATATATGGCATCCCCTCTCTCAAGAATATAGACTTTAATGCACTAACCATTATTCTACTTGGTTTGCATGTCAGTCTAATCATTTATTTAAGCTTGAAATAATAAATCACACATAAGAGAAACATGGCTTCTCTGAACTCGATCAAATCTATACCCACTTTGCTGTAAGGATGATCTGGAACAGGGTATGCTATTATCTCTGCTTCTGGATTGTTGCTGTGGTATGCATTGCAGATGGCACATTAATAGTACTCGTTCTATTTAAAGGTGGCATTCCTGGAAAGAAAATATTGCAATTCTTGTTCTTTCTTGTACTTTACTATTCCTAGATTTGATTTGTGTATTCCCTTAAACACGTGATGTCTTGACTACTAGAAACTATTATTTTGTCAACTTTTTACATCAAATCTTGGACCCAAATTATTTTTTCTTTGAAAGAAAAGACTGACTCCCTTTCACTGCTAGTCATTTTTGCTCAATCTATCTGATTTTTTTACCTTTACTTCTGTCGTAAGACGCTGTCCGGTTCGTTTGTCAGCTAGAGCATCTTCTGCGTGGAGACATGCGTGAATGGGCGTACCTTCGTTGAAGGTTGTGAAGGTTGTGCATCAGGGCTGGTAACTCGGCACTAAAAATCAACTACCAATCATTAGCGGACCGGAGTTCCACTGTGGCGACCCCTAACCGGAAAAAGCCGAAAGACACAGCAACTTCTGTCATTGGCAAATGCTGTATTATCAAAATAATTTCTAGCTCTTCTTCTAACAACTCCACAATACTTCCCTGGCTAGTATGCCCTACTCAATACAGCTGCTATTTGAGTTATCTGCCTGGCCTATATTTCACTATCAGATCAGATTTCTGTAGATTAAATTTCATTCTCTGCAATCAAGGTTAGAATATTGGCAGAAATGTCAGTTCAAATATATTATACAAGGACTCTCCAAATTTGCTTTCAAGGAACTTGTGGTCTATCTCCACCTGAAATTCTTTACCAAGAAAATATTCATGGGATTTCTCTCATATAGAATTGCTAGCAGTTACTTTTCTATACAAGTATATATTTTTTGTGTATGTACAGATGCCTTGGCCCATAGGTCCCATAGGTACCTGGTCTATATTGTAGTAAGATCCCAGCTCCTATGTCATTCTAACTGGCAGTGTCTTCCAATACAGTTTGTTTATTCGTGTCATTATACTTCAGTGTCAGGGAAAAAACTTGTTTAAATATTTCAAAACATTTATCTTGTTCCAAAGTCCATTCTTTCAGGTTGTCTTACCCTAACAACCTTCACAAAAACATAGTTATCGCAGTTATACAGAGCACAAAAATATTAACAAAAGGATGCACCTCCAAAGTTAGCATTCACCTCAATCTGAATCTCTTTAGGACCTTAATGTTGACAAATAATTTTTCAGTACTTAGGTATATGGTCTGTTAATGCATATATTAGAAGGCCAAACCCCAGTTAATGTATATGAGCTAAGCAAATAATCTGTCATTACCTAGTCCAGTGTTTTTCTCTAATCATATTCATTTTTTCTGGTTTGGACTCACAGATACTTTCAAACATGAAAACACAAGTAGAAACCAAGGGTGCAAGCAGATGCCAGGATACTTAAATAGTCATATAGAATACAAACTTTGCAAGATTATTCTATCACTTCTAGAAACTTCTGTAGTCCCCAGTTGCCTACTAGCTTTGGTACTTGCATAACTGCTTGAGTATTTTCTGAATCAGATTTCCGTTCATCTAACATTAGACTTGTCACTATGATGTTACATTTGTTCTTATGCATCTTAAAATTGCATTGTCTTAGCCTCATCAGCAGTTGTCTGAAGGTAAATACCTTAACCATTATGCCAACCATCATTGTTTCAGTTCCTTATCATGCTCTTCATGTGTTTGGTTGCATCATTAATTAGGAATTATGTTTACAACACCATCCAAGTGTTTAATTACATGGGCAACATTTCTCTGGAACACATCTGTTGCTGAAGATGTCCCAAAGAGAAGTCTAAGGAATTTGTACATTCCTAACAGCATATTAATTTGTAAGAATTCAAATCTTTCATGATCTCACTTTATCTTGCAGAAATCCTTGCATCCATTTAGTGGTGGAAAACCTAAAATTTGGCATGTTCCCTTCTTTAATGGCAAGCAATTACATTCTGTTTTGGGGAAAATACAAATGAGAATATTATTGTGATTCATGACAGAGCTCAAACTATTCACTCATTATGTTGAGTCTCAGAGCTTTATAATGACATTCAAGCTTTCTACCCTCCATTTCCCTTGTACTACTTTATTTCTGAGTGACAGAATTATTTTTCCGGAAGCACTCATCATTGGCATAGCATCAGGTTTTAATTCTATATGATATTCTCCTACCAAACTTCTGAAACTTGTAAATAAATCAGCATAGACACATAGGATGTCACTGTAGTGGATCTGCACAGTATATGAGATGCGATAGTCTGAACAATTCTCTATACGTATTCTCTCTGACTGATTCTGAACAGAAACAGTCTCTGCTTTCACAACGTGAATTTTAATCATCCCTGACGTCTGACAAGCCAATTACAAAACTCAGTTTTTTATGTGTTCTAGTTGCAAAAGAAGACTGAATATCTTATTCTTATATTGACATATGTGGTTTCTAACCCAGTGCTGCCAGGAAGTAGCCAGAGGAAATAAACAATATGCACACAGCTCTCTTGATTTTCTAATCTCAAAGCTTTGAAAGTATTTTCTGATAGATATTTGCAGTCTTCACTCAAGTTTATTTTAAAGTTTGAGACTTCCAAGATGGCTGAACATTGAGTAACAACTTATTTCTAGCTGTCCTAGTGTGAAAACAGGAACTCAGCAAAGAAGACCAGTAGACTTGGGTTTATAGGTAAATTTCAGTAACTGGCTAGTAAATGCACTGCCTGTATGCTAAGAATAAAGAAATACAGATAACCTGGAAAAATCAGCTCCAAAAAGTGAGGAAGAAACAGTGACTGCGGAAAGTTCTACAGTTGTTTAGCAAACAGCAATGCAACCTTCAGACATGACTTCCAATAATCTACAGGAAGATATAAGACAACTGCATACAGACCTGGTTAATATAAGCAAAACACTGATGGAGTATATCACTACAAACAATAAAAAGCCGGAAAAAATGGAAGAAGCTTTAAACAGATATTCAGATGAGATGATAAAGCTGCAAAAAACAGAGGTCAAAATGAAGAAAAGGCTGGCTGAATATGAGACTGCTCAGGAAGAGATGTTTTAAAAAATAATAACATTAGTTGGCAAGCATGTAGGGAAAACCTGAGATTTTCTGTTATCCCAGAGAAGCTGGAAGGAACAGACTACATTAATTTTATGAAAGCAAAAATAAGCAGCTGGACTGGTATTCCACAGCAGGAGTTGTTAGTTGAAAGAGGGCATCATGTGTATTCTCCAAACCTGACTATATGAAAGCAAACTAGACCTTTAATACTAAAGATGCAATCCTATCAGCAGTAGCAGTTGATTGTGACAAAACTATAGCAGAAGGACAAAGTACTAAAAGTGTGAAACAGCAGAGTGTTTTTGGAGAATGAGTACTCATTGTACACCAGACTGAAGAAGAACAAATGTATTCCACTCTTCATGGAATGTTGAGATGCAGATGTGAGATACAAACTGCTGTACCCAGCTGTCTTCAAGGGATTCTTCCTTGAAAGGACAAAATAATTTTTGATGAAGTACATGCTAAGGAGGAAATACAAAAGTTTGTCCAACAAAAAGTAAGCTGTGAAACAGAACGAGATTCTACTTCTTGTCTTCTGGTAATAAAGACCACAGAAGGACAGTACCTGTGAAACTTTTTCAAAATTTTCAATGGAAAATGTTGGAAAGAAAGAAAGAAGGGAGCATGAGAGTTGACTAGAAGAATTGAGAGTATGTTGGAAATGAAGCAGAAACAGGATTTTGGAGATGAACAGTAATAAAACCAGTAATTTAATATGGCATTACAATGCAATAATTATATTTGCAAAATATGACAGAACAAGAAAATTTCGAAATATTGGACTTTTACAGAATTTGTTGGACTTGTGGGGAACTCTAAAACATATGCCATACTTCATGCCATTAATGTTCTTAAGTGCTTTGGGGAGGGGAAGAGGAGGGAGACAGTTAACTGTAAGTAAAGTTTTTTTTCTTAAATAGTACTAATTTTGTGGCATCTGCTTTTCTTTACATGCTATACATTTTTTTCCAGTTATTCTTAAGTGTAATGGAGATTGTAAACAGGTGCTGCTGTTCTTTTTTTTCCTTTTCTTTCTGCCTTCTTCTTTATTCTTCTTGTTCAGTTTTAAGAAATGTAGGCACTGCAGTGTAAAAAAAAAAGCCTGGTTAAAAAGCATGATAAAAGAAAATTAATGTGCTTTTTTCTCATTCTTGCATGGGGGAATGACTAGATTAAAGACATTAGACCGGTTTGTAACAATTTTTAAGAGAGAGCAAGTAAATGAAAAAATACATTGAATATTATGAGTTTTTTCCTAGCAAATATATGTATGCTCAGTAACAATTCTTCAGCTGGTCTTCATGTTTCTATGGAAACAATCTGATAAAGAGAAACTGGCTGCCTGGTTCTCATGTCTTTATAGAGACAATCTGATAAAGAGAAACTGGCTAAATTCTGGTGGAGAATGATTGGTTAAGAAAAAAAGAAAAGAGAAAGTGGCTAGGAGATAATGTTCTATGAAAAGATTCAATGATTTTCCCAAGGCAGATAATATTCTCTGAAAGCATTCAGGGGTTCTCCCAGCTGGTAGAGCTATAAAGATAAGACAAAATCAATCAGCACTTAGTAGAAGCACAAGCTGCACCACACATCTTAGCATGGATAACCTTTCTTTTAGGTTAACTCAAGGCTATGAATGTGGATGGCAGTTTGGGACTTTTGTTCCTATTAGGAGGATAAAACTTCAATATTTGAAGGTGTACATAGTTTTGTTTTTTAGTATTAAGTTTATTTATTTATTTTTATTTATTTATTACATTTGTTGACCGGGTATGTCTGACTGGGTCAGAGGCCCATTTTCAGCAGAGACCCGAGGAGAAAAGCTCGACAGTAATATATGACAATACAGAAACATAGTAACATAGTAACATTAGTACAACATAATTATTTTACAAGATCTAGAAACAGCAAAAAAATCAAAAACAAGGTCCTTTTAACTAGTGGTGACCCAGGGGAAAGACTCCACAGTAGAACAATACCAACAAGTAGTAGTAGATATACTATAATACAATCAGTACAACTATGCAATTACATTTGCAGAGACAATCAATTAAAAGTAAATATAATACAAAGTTATAAGTTAATAGGGGGGTGTTTTTTTAAGGGCTTTCAATAAAACAAAAGGTTGTATGAGATGTGGCATAGGGTCAAATATATATATGACAAGAAACAACTGCATAAAAGTTCTACCTGCAAAACCATGTATGCCTGTAACACAAAAGTTGGAACTAGACATTTAACAAAAAGGTGTTATACATAAAAGGTGGGAATAATAACTTTTCAATAAAATGATGCTTTCTGTAATGTCTTTAAATGCAAATGGCCTCTCGGATAAATACAAGAAAGAAAGAGTAGTGAACTATATTAAAATGTATAGTGCAAATAGTTATGTTACAGGAGACATACTTAGAAATAATGGAACATGTGAATTTGACAAAGAAACCTTTTCGGGATGGTTATTCAGCAGAATACATAGGACAAAGAAAAAGAGGTGTACTTATATTAATTGCATGATGAGCTCCTATAGTGATAGAAGAAGATAAAAAAATAATAATGGCACACTTGTAGTTCTAAGGGGTTACTGATGAGAGGAGGATTACACTGGCATGTATTTATATTCCATCTAAAACTGCTATAATGGAGCTTGTGGGAGAAATAATCAGTTTTCAGCAAGGATATTAATTATAAATGGGGACTGGAATTTGATTTGCAGTAGTGAAGATGTGTCTGGGAAACCCAGAAGGAAGAATATAACAAAGGAGGGTAGATTTTTGAAGACATTTATGAAAATATTTGGCATGAAAGATGTGAATTCAGTAATAGGAGTTCAGAGTGAATTGACATATTATTCCCCAAGATATAAAAACTGGGGTAGGCTAGATATAATTTACATTTCACAGGAATATGTGCATTTAATTTTAATTGAAGATCTTGATATTCACCCATTAACTATTTCAGATCATATGCCAATAATAACTAAAATAGAAGCACAGGGTAATGAAATAAAAATTAGACATTGGTGCTTTCCCACCTATCTGTTCAAAAGAGAGGAATTTAAGGACTTGTCAGTGGAGATTATTCTGGAGCTGTTAGTAAGGATAGAAATTTCTTCTGAAAATATAACTAGTAAGTGCAATAAAATTAAGGTGGACTTTAAAAATAGAGTGGAAATAAAAGAAAGGGAACTATGGTTAAGAAGTAGCAAGAAATATTTAGAGGGACTGACAAATGCTGAAGTATTGTAGAATATGGGAAATCTTGCAGAACAAGAAGAGGATCAACTGCATATTGCTAGACAGAAAGTAAGGGATTACCTCAATAATATGCATGAGTTTAGAAAGGCTGCTATTAAGCAGCTGTTTTTGGATAATAACACTAGAGCACAAAAACCTTTAGCGCAATGACTCAGGGAACAGAAAGTAGAAAGGGGTGTCCCCAAACTTAGGAAGCTGGAAACAAGGAAGGTAACAAGAGATCCTGCAGAGGTATTAGAAATATTTCAGAAATTCTATGAAACAGAGAAATATGAAAATCACAAAAAGATACAAATGGAAATGTTTATGGAAGAATTAAATATACGAAGGTTAGAGGTAGATGAGGCTCAATTACTAATAGTTATGATAGGAGAAGATCAAATAAAAATTGTGATATATAACCAGTCTACATGAAAGTCCTCTGGAATAGATGGTATTCCTGTGGAAGTTTAGAAGCTGGGAGGAAAAAAAATTGACAAAGATCTGGAAGGTTTTGTTTAACAGCATTGTAAGAGGAGGAGAAGTACCAACATCCTGGAAGAAAGCAGTGGTAGCTGTAATACCTAAAGATGGTAAAGATCCATTAGATGGACCTTTACAGGCCCATCGCAATACTAAACCATGATTATAAAGTGTTCATGTCTATAATGGCTAAAAGAATGGCAAAAGTAATGCCAAAACTGGTAGATATGGATCAATGTGATTTTGTGGAGGGCAGGCAAATATTTGACAACATTAAGAGAACATTGATGATCCAGAGGGAAGCAGAATGTAAGAAAATGTCATTGCTGCTGGCAGGTCTTGATGCAGAGAAAGCATTTGGCAGAGTAAGCTGGGACTTTATGAGCAGGGAAAAGGAAGCATTTGCATTTCCTGAAAAAATTAAGGTTTAGTAGAAGGATATATGAGGGATCAAAGGCAAAAATTAAAGTGGGTGAAGTCCTTTCTGATAATTTCTGCTTGAGAAGAGGAACCAGTCAGGGGTGTCCTCTTTCCCCTTTATTAGCTGGATTATATTTAGAACCATTGGCAAAGAAAATAAGGGACTCAGAAAAACAAGAATATAATTGGTATGATAGTCAAGAAAAGCTGGCTTTATTTGCAGATGATATTATTTTATAAGACAAAGCACGAAGTGGTAAAAGCTGAGTGCCGCCAAACTATTATTATGAGCAGTTACGAACAGTCACAAAATGGATTTCTTTTTCCTTTAACACAACTTTAATAGTGTTTTCGGAAACAACTATGCGTTTCCTTCTTCAGAAAGCAAAAAGTAAAAAGCAAAAACAACGTAGTCACATCCAGCCCATACATTTAAACCATTTGAGACGTCATGTGATGCTTATTGATTAATACACTCGTAATGTTAAATCATTGTACTGCTTAAAAACACTTTCCAAAACTTTTTCATGTATACTGCAGCAAACCCTATAATTACATTTGACTGAACATCAATTAAAGTTAAAAACACTTCAAAGATATATCCACTTACTTTAAACAATCTATAACACTATAATATAAAACACTAAAATAAAGATTGGAATTAAATCTAATATGGCCAATAGAACAAACGGCCAATGCAACAAAATTGAAGCAGCAAAAGGGAATCCTTTTCAAAGTCCTATACATTAAGCATATGTAGCCAAAATTTTACTGGATGCATAACAATAACATTAAAACAAACTATCAAAGTGTGAGAATTCCCATAAACCAACACAAAAGATCTAAAAAATCTAAAAAATAATAATAATAATAAAAAATAATAAAAAGCTCCCCTATCTATTACAAGCAAGCTTTTTTAATACACAAGTAATGGACATACTATCGTTAAAAAAGCTTGCTTGTAATAGATAGGGGAGCTTTTTATTATTATTATTATTTTTTAGATTTTTTAGATCTTTTGTGTTGGTTTATTGGAATTCTCACACTTTGATAGTTTATTTTAATGTTATTGTTATGCATCCAGTAAAATTTTGGCTACATATGCTTAATGTATAGGACTTTGAAAAGGATTGCCTTTTGCTGCTTCAATTTTGTTGCATTGGCCGTTTGTTCTATTGGCCATATTAGATTTAATTCCAATCTATATTTTAGTGTTTTATATTATAGTGTTATAGATTGTTTAAAGTAAGTGGATATATCTTTGAAGTGTTTTTAACTTTAATTGATGTTCAGTCAAATGTAATTATAGGGTTTGCTGCAGTATACATGAAAAAGTTTTGGAAAGTGTTTTTAAGCAGTACAATGATTTAACATTACGAGTGTATTAATCAATTAGCATCACATGACGTCTCAAATGGTTTAAATGTATGGGCTGGATGTGACTACGTTGTTTTTGCTTTTTACTTTGCTTTTCTGAAGAAGGAAACGATAGTCGCTTCGAAAACACTATTAAAGTTGTGTTAAAGGAAAAAGAAATCCATTTTGTGACTGTTCGTAACTGCTCATAATAATAGTTTGGCGGCACTCAGCTTTTACCACTTCGTGCTTTGTGTTTCAAAAGTTTGTACTGCCCTTTCGTTTATGATATTATTTTATACTTGACAAAAAACAGAAAGAGACATTACAGTGTTGTGGAATATTTTGAGACAGTTTCAGAACTTTTTGGGATACAAATATTAATGAAGCTAAAACAAAGGCAATAGCGGTAAATTATGAACCCAAACATACCCAGGGAACTATCACCCTATAAGCCTGACTAGCTTGGTCTGCAAGGCTATGGACAGCATCATCATGGAACTCATTAACAAGAGACATTGGGAACCTCCAAACACTGGACCATTTAAATAATACATATGTAAAATGCACTTCATATAAACAGTTTTCATACATGATTATTGCTTCTTTTTATACCAAACATGCAAAGGCATTTGTATAAACATTTTCCTTATCCATGTCTGAAAAAGGGGACTTATCTCTATTTTTGTGCATTTTATTTTTTATTTCTTCTCCTTCTTTAAAAATTATTTTTGAAATGCTGACACCAAATATGAGGCAGTCTCTGTGACAGTTTATTTTATTTTGACTATCATGGTGCCTGCAGAACAAATAAGAAATAAACTACATTGAAGAATGGTTTCATGTATTTTACTTGCAGTTTTAATTAAAATGGTGATTTCCTGCTGAGAACACTTGTATATAACAACACAATTAGAACCCATGCAGTAGCATCATCATATGTCAGAGTTACCATGAAATAAATACAGGGCATGGCAATTCCTAGAGGTGGAGAAATTAAATATATGTAGCATATACTATATAGTATTGCAGATGAATCGCTTAACATTCAAAAAATGTCTACACTACTGACTTCATCATGAAGTAGACACTATAATGCATATAATGCCATTCGGATCACACTCGCATTTAAACACCACATGCAGCCAACAAACTTGCGCTCACCATTAGTTACTGTCTTAGTTTTGTAAACTTCAAATTCATTTCACCATCAAGCATAACAATGTCTCTTTCCCAAAGTTAAGTGCAATGCAGGAAATTGTGGGTAGGCAAGGACAGAAGAAAAGATGTGGAAACAGTCTATGTTGTATTTCATAGTAAAGGTAAAGCAAAGAACAACATTCCTGTTAATCAGGTGAGTGGCCTGGCCCAGGGAGCTTTTTCAGACATAACTCAATCCCTTAGGCATACATAACAATATAGATAGTAGACATACTTAATATAAAAAAAAGTATTTTATAAATAATTTAAGCATTTTTACACATAGATTTACAACAGGCTTTAGCATATGCATAATAAAAAGAAGTGTTTCAGAAATAGTTTAACAACGTTATAGCTGATAAAGGAATTAAACTGTAATGGGATGGGGAAACATTAAATGAAGTTAGCAGCAGTTATGTACTTAATGTCTCCATTCTTAAAAAATAAACTGTTTTGAAAATTATTCTGCAGGATAACAATGGAAACAGCCATTATTTCAGTTTAGACTACCTATTGGTTGACTTTATTTAAGCCGCGGTGGTGCAGTGGTAGCATTGTCACCTCACAGCAAGAGGTTCTCCTGTTAGATTCTCAGCTGGAGCGCCTTCTGTGTGGAGCCTGCATGTCCTCAACCTGGTCTAGTGATGTTCAAAAGACATGTGTGAACGGGCACTCCTTTGTTGAAGGTTGGGTGTCGGGCTGGCACCTCAGCACCATAAAAATTTACTGCCAATCATTAGCGGACTGGAGTTCCACTGTGGCGACCCCTAACCAGGAAAAGCCAAAAGAATAACAAACATTGGTTGACTTTTTCTGCCTGCACAGTTAAGAAAAACAAAATGATAACCAAACAGAACACTAAAGAACTTTACATATTAAAACACATAATGTCTGCTGTAGTGTATGTGCTATTTACCATATGTTAACATATGTACACATTGTGCCAGCCAGGCACCACTGACACATTAAAACAAGTAAATTACATCATAGTATATCTGCTATTTAACACGTGATCATATTTGTAAACGCAAGCCAGATTTGCACCAGTGGCACAGTAAAATGAATAATGTTTGTTGTAGTGTATGCACTCCTTATCACATGCTCACATGCTCACATGTGCAAACATGTACCAGATGGGCACCAGTGACATATTAAAGCAATTAATGTTTGTTTTAGTGTATGTACCACTTATATTCTTAGATATGTACACATGTGGCACCAGTGACATATCAGTACAAGTAATGCATGCTGTGGTATAGCTCTACACATCACACTCTCAGCTGTGTACCCATGTTCCAGATGGGTACCAGTGACATGCTAAAACAAGTAGAAAGTATTCAGAAATGAAGAGTGCATTGTGTTACATGAAATAACATTGTCAGTGGCAACACGAGGAAGGATGAATCAGAGACACACATAGTATGACCTCACTAGCAGGGAAATAGCATGGCATGCATCTCATGATATTTACCAAATAATAACATGCAAATGAACATCAATTTACAAATGAGCACCATTGTTTATGCAAATGATGAAATTAAATGGTATGTCACAATTCTGAAATGAATAAAATTCTTACTCTGAGCCACAGTGATGAGTTTTTCTGGATTCCATCATTTGTCATTGTACAGTTGTATCTCTTGTGGTATGATGCTAAAAGTAACATCTAATTTATGTGGTCATCATGTGTAAGTAGCCAGAGTGCTTAATGTTATGCACTGTCACTCTCCATGTCACAGATGAGTCCATTAGTTGCTGACATACCATCACCTCCATGATAGGTACACAGCTGATCCCTACAATGTGGGCAAGGACATCTTATTCAGGGGATAATATAGCATGTTAAGTTCATGCTCATGAGTACTGCTGTGCCTCCCTTATGGTGGTACAACAGAGCAATGACTTCCATAATCCTGTGAATGGGCATGGGTAAGTGCTACCTGAAATATGGCTATGGGGAATGGATTGGCACTGGACCCAATGTGATTTGCCCAGTGGAGGATACCTGTGATGGAGGCAGTGTCCCTGGCTGGGGTTGAAGGCAACCACAGAGAGAGAACAGATAGTGAAGCTATCGCTGGTGCAATCTGCACTGTCTTAGTGAGACTGGTGTATGATTCTGTATTGCACAACCATTCGCTAACAGAACAATGGCAGCGGATTTCCTGCAGCAATGAATGACAACTGGACCACTGCAGCTATCACAAAGCATGTCTGCACCAGGCCTCTATATGCTGTGCCACCCTGCTGCACTGCAGAATGTCTTGCAGTCCCTTCAGTAACTGCAGGTCTTTATGCAGGCTAAAAAAGACACTCAGCATCTGTGACATGGTCTGAGTATAGGTTGACTGTACCAGTGACCAGTACACTGACAGATTGATGCAAAATGTAACATCCAGGCCAGGAAATGTTCTGGAGTCATGCCAGTTGCAGCCTCTTATACACCTTTACCCAGCAATGGGTAAAGGTGTATAAGGGGCTGCAAATGGCATGACTCCAGGCCAGGGAATGTTCTGAAGTCATGCCAGTTGCAGCCCCTTATACACCTTTAACCATTGTTAGATGGGCATACCTCAGAGGCAGTGTGGCCCTTGCATGTGCAATGATTTGGTGTCACTTATGAAGCAGAGGTAGAACTGTCATGGATGAGATAATCATCACCAAATACAGGGGATTCACAGGTTCATCCTGTCCACCACAGTCTCCTCAGTTGTGAGATATCAGTTAAGTGAGCCTTCCACTGATAGTGTTACTGACAGTGACACTGTGTTGTCAGTGTGGGCCATGTGCATGGTGACATCACCACCAGAAAACATAGACCTGTTGACATCAGATATGTGCCAAGCCACTGTTTTGGATCCTCACCAATTGGAACCTATGAATGAATGCAGTTAATGTGTCTGTGGCAATGCCTGTATATATTTTTGACTCCCACTGAAACTTAGGACACAGACTACTACATCATTCCTATAGACATCCATTAGGCACATGCATATCTTGCAATTCAGGTTGTCTCTGTTGCATCCCTGCTGTCCGTGTTTGACATAAATGCAGATGTGTTTGTCTAAGTAAACTTTGCAAAGGTGTAAGTCAGTGAACTACAGGAACAGCATGTGCCAGTACTCACCCAAGGCATCGCCTACTGAAACTCAGGCAGTGATCTCAAACCCATTTCCTGTGTCTGAGTCACCAGCAGGTATGATGTTTTCCTCATTTTCCCTGCTGAGTGATTTCAGGAATTTCTTTGTCTCTATAAGATGTCACTGTGTTTGTGCCCATGCCTAGTGGCCAACTTGTCAAAGACAATTTCCAGTGCCTTTGTCTTGGCTTATGGTATATCAGTGATTTTGCAATGCACCTGTTTCATCATCCTATTATTGCCACCCACTGCACTGATGTCCTGTATCTGTACCTGATACATATTGTCTAATTTACCCTTAAGTATATTCATGCTATGTGTACATATGGCCTGTATTAGCACCTCTTTTCCTACTTTACGAACTTCTTCAGCTGTTGCTATTCATGTTGTCACATGCTAAGAGATGTACACATGTGGGTTACATACACAAATTAATGCATGTATGGATGGCAATTCATATCAGCCAATACTTGCATGCAAAGTGTTCCCATGTGGTATCCACAGTCCGTCATAGGGTGATTGTTCTAGCACTATGCCATAGTGTGAAACACAACAAACCAGAGCAAAGCACCAAATTAAAGCTCAAAAACACAGTCATAAAGTAAAAATACAAAAATACACCAGTAATATTTATTGTAAACAATTAAAGCCATCAGGCAAAAAAGCCCTTTTTCAATCCATTAACACAAAAATTCCTCAATTCAAACATTTAAATACATTCCAAGAAAAACCATGGTTAATCAAATAATTAATAAACTAAAGATACAACTACACATTTAAGAACATACATTTCTAACACAGCCAATAATTAATTAAACCACAATATACAAGACATAAAAAAAATATTTAAAACATATTTAATGTATAATATAACACATTTCAATTCAGTTTCTGTGTTCTCTGTTTAATTATAGTCTTAATACTAATAGTGAAATTTAATCCTGTCCTTTTGTCGGCATTTAACTGTGACACCCATTTATACTCAGCTATTTCATATTTTCATTCATACAACATCTCCACCTCTTATAGTAGGAATTATTTTCTGTAAGACCCTAAACTTAAAAGCATATTCACCTTCCCCTATTTCTTTTAACATGTTATATATATATATATATATATATATATATATATATATATATATATATATATATATTACCTGTAGTGCAAATGGCTAAACATTTAAAATCATAGACTTTACATGTGATAGCATGAACAAAAGCAATACTTTGAATAATATATTTGGAAAAAGATCAATTATAAAATGGTACTCTGCTTTCCATTTTAAACCCCTTTTTTCAAGTTCTGTACTATATATAGCTATCAAACATACTTTTTGTTGCAGATGTGTAGTTAGAAATCTGGGCAATCATTTATCCACTCTTTTACATTAGGCTATCTGCCCTAGGGCATTTATAAGCCTAGCCAGAGTGTGTTTGGCTTTTGCCACCCATTTTAAATGAATTTTGCTATGCCCTTTTTCGAGGTTAGCATACTGTGCCTCTGTCTAACAGTGACACAGAAGTGATACCCGGGGTAAACCTACTATCTCCCATCCACTCATCAGGATTCCTCTTGAAGAGAGTCAATGAGGGACTCTGCCTAACCTGGGCTGGGATTTTATTCCAGAGTGAAGAGAGCCACTGGGTTATGAATCTGTCCCTCCAGCATGTCCTATTTATTTCAGTGCTGAGGTTCAAGTCTCTCGAGCACGTAGCTCGATGGGATTTGGATTTTCTGAGGTGCAGCATGTCCATTAATTCCGGGTTGGACATGGCTTTATACGTCAGGCACAGATCGCCTCTGAGCAGGCGGTATGCCACTGAGTAGAGCTGGAGTTTCTTTAACCGGGCAGCATATGGCATCTGTTTGAGCCCTTTGATCCTCTTAGTGAGGTACTTTTGGGGTCTTTCCAGTTGCTGCAGGTGTCTGGTAAGGTACATCCCAAAAGAGGCATTGTACTCAATTATGGGCCTGATGAGGGATGAGTAAAGAGGCACGATGACCTCCCCTGATCTAGATGTGAATCCCTTCATGATTAGGTGGGCTATATAAAATGTTTTTCTAACCACTTTGGCCACGTGGTTGTCAAATGAGAGATTGCTATCAACTTGGGTCCCCAGGTCCCTAATTACTTCTTCCGTACTTAATGGATTACCACCTATGTGGTAATTTGTGGGCACTTTGTATTTGCCAAAGGGGATGACTATACACTTTTTGGCATTTAGCTTGAGGCCATGGCTCTGGCACCAGTTGTCTGTTTCTATGAGGCCCTTTTGTAGGATGCTTGTGTTGGCTGGAGAGTCTATTATAGCGCCCAGTTTGCGAACTTGGTCAGCCAAAGTCCTTCCGTATTAGCCTGTACCTCAGAGAAATATATACCGAACAAGAGAGGTCCCAGGACTGAGCCTTGTGGGACGCCACTTGTAACTGGTTTGGAGTCTGACATGGCTCCAGCAATTCTAACCATGTGGGTTCTGTCCTTGAGCCAGTTTGCAACTCATCTAGTGACATAGGGGTTTATATTTAAGCTGGTGAGCTTATCTATAATACCCGAGTGGGGTATTGTATCGAAGGCTTTTGCAAGGTCCACGTAGGTTGTGTGGACCACCTTCCCCTCGTCAATGGCCTTGGTGACTGCTTCAAAGAAATCGACCAGGTTTAAGAGGCAGGATCTGCCCTTAAAGCCGAACTGGGTAGGATCCAGTGTCTGTAGGCAGACTTAGAGTCCTAAGACATCATCTGATTACTTCAGTATAGACAAATTACTTATATTAATATTTTAATAATTATATTTAACTTGCTCAGTTCTCCTGTTGTACTTTGTTACATAGCAGGCAATGTTAAGTTTAGTCATATAATTTCTATGATGAGAACCAGATGAAAAATATGACATAGCCTCATATTCACATGCACTGTCAATATTCCTCCATAATGAATCTGATATATCTATATTATATGCCTTCTCCTTGAATACATTTAATATATTTATTTCATTCAAGCAATCACTTTCCTGGGTAGTTGATCTACATACTTTTAAGAACTGACTCTTCACTATCCCTTTAAATGTATTACTGGGGTCCATACAATATATATGTATGTAAAAACTGATTCTCCTACACATCTTTTCTATAAATCTTAATTGAAAATTTCCAGTTTCCTAAACTTATTTTAATGTCTACAAAAAATCACCTCATTAGCAGAAAATAATCATTTAAGAGTAAGAAACTCAGTGCTATTATTTAAACATTCAACAAAGCTCAACAATCTCTCTCATAGATTCATAGGTTGGTACTAGGCTATTGACCCTAGGGCCTATACAAGCCTAGCCATAACAATCCCCTGGCTATTTCTTCCCACACTATTTACTTCCCTGGACCCCTGTCTAGCAGGGCAACTGGCGTGATCCCCAGGGTGAATTTCCTTTCCTCCATCCAATCGTCAAGGCTCCTTTTGAAGATGGCCAAAGAAGCGCTCTGCTTGACATGTATGGGCAGTCTATTCCAGAGTCTGGGGAGTCTCTGGGTCAGGAACCTATCCCTCCAGCATGTTTTGTTCATTGTAATGACAAGCTTTAGATCCTTGGAGCATGTGGCTCTGAGGGATTGGGATTTCTTTAAGTGTAGCATGTCCAACAGCTCTGGGTTTGACATGGCCTTGTATGTTAAGCAGAGATCGCCTCTGAGTAGACGATATGTGACAGAGTATAGCTGGAGTTTTTTAAGGCAGTCAGCGTAGGGCATCTGCTTTAGGCCTGTGATTCCTTTAGTGAGGTATTTATGCAGCCTTTACAGTTGTTGCAGATGTCTTGAGTGGTACATACCAAACTGGGCATTGTATTCTATAATGGGGTCTAATAAGGGATGAGTACAGTGGGACAATGACCTCCTTTTTCCTGGATGAAAAGCCCTTCGTGATGAGGTGTGCCACATAGAAGGATTTCCTGACTGTTGTGGCGATGTGGTTATCGAAGACGAGACCACTGTCCACCTGTGTCCCTAAGTCTCTTATCACACTTTCGGTGTTTAGTGTACTGCCACCTATGTGGTAATTCACAGGTACATGTTTTTCCCAAAGGGGATAACTATACACTTTTTGGCATTGAGCATGAGCCCATGGCTCTGGTACCAAGCATCTGTTTCTGTAAGGCCCTTTTGTAGAGTATCCACATCATTTGGGGATTCAATAATGGCTCCCAGTTTGCAGTTCTATTAAAAATATCTACAAAGTGCTTATAGAACTCACTGCAAGAAATATAATCTTCTTCCTACCTACATAATGCTATATTAGCATAAGCATTAGCAACTGGAGCACCCATTACAAAACCTGAAGATTGATAAAAAATTCATTATTAACGAAACATATAATTTCCATTATCCTAGATGCCATCTCACTGTATTTATGCAAATGATCTCTATCAGCTTGCACACCATACTCACAAGTATAACTGTAAATAAAGAAGTAATGTCTAAAGTGACTAAATATATAAATCTTGCTTAGCATTTTCCTGCCAGGCATACAAAGTTTGGAGGACATCATTTGTATCTTTGATATAACTTTTCACAGTCATTACCCAAGAAAATGTGTCTCATTGGTGGATGTAACATATCCTTGTACTTTGCTTTACTTTGGGAAGACCATATAAAACAGGAAACTTTGGTATAATTAGATACATATAATCCTAAAAATATAACAAAATGTTATTATATAGCTTCAGATCATATAACATATTCTTAACTTTGGATATAATACTAGTATTGTTTTTATCAACCTTTACATATGAGCAAGATGCTTCCAACAATTCATTTATAGCCAAACACGTAATCATATCTGTTGATTATAATTATGGTACCTCCTTTATCAGCCTGCTTTAACATTAAATCAGGATTTTCTTGTAACATACTCACTGCAGTATTTTCTAGTTTATTTATATTATTCCATTTAGGAGCTGGTTCACTGTTATATAACTCATTAATTTGTTGTTCACATATATTATAAAAGCTGCTATAACAGATTGGGTTACAAACATTAAAAGTACTAGATCTTTTTATGTTCTGTGGCATACTTACAGCTTGATCTCTAAACATCAACTTTAGATTTAAATTTCTCACAAAATCGAAAATCAGGAAGCACCTCCCACAAATCATCAGAAGCAGACTGAAAAAATGTAAACCTTTATTAAATAAACTTATATTGACTTCAGTTAGTATAACTGTTGAAAGATTGATAATAGAACTATCTTCAGTTACTTTTGGTGCCACAAACAACTCCACATTTGACAGCCAATTTGCCCTCTATGACTTTTTTCTCTTTGAACCCTTTTTCCTCTTGACAGATCTCATAACCATATTTCCACTTTTTTCCAGCAACAGTTTTACCTTGCATTGTCAGTAGAACATAGCTATAAAGTACACTCATGATGTTTAATGTTAATCACATTTTATAAAGTTAATATGACAGCATTATTTAATGCAACGAGTATTGACCCTCATCCAACTCAGGCATACATGAAACTTTCCACCAGATATTATAATAATATCACAATTCATTTTTTTTAGTAGAAATCAATTGAGTCTCAAATGGTCAAGCATTTCATTATATTTATATTAATGTTCAAACAAGTCTCATTCTCACTACTTTGTTTTCAGTGGTGAAAATTTCACAACAGTTCATTCTTAATAGTCATAAAAAGTAACACATAAGAATTAATTTTTTTGTTATTTCTTTAATAAAATTGGATACGTATTCCCATAAGGTAGAATTTAAGGATTCTTAAGCCACAAGTGACTATACCCATTTCAATATAGGCATAAAAGCTCAGTCTTTACTGAACTTTTCCATGTAACTGACTGATCTGTGTACAAAAATCAATAATCACATTTTCTTCAAATGGCTTTTCAGGCACAACACTATTTGATTCATACAATAAAGGTTTAATATGTACAGTTAAAGGTTTATTCAAATAGATATTTTCAGACAAACCAGGCTGCATATCAGGAATATAATTCTGCAAAGAATTCTATTGTAAATGCTCGTGTGCATGTTCATGGATGCCCAATCACTGTGCTAAGTTTGCATGTTTGACAACCAGTGACGTCTGAGCAGTTTGTAATTTAGGGAACAACAGTACTCATTACAGTTGGCTGCAAAACAAGGGTTAGCAACAAAATATGTTACTGACTATATAATCAACTGTGCTGTATGCTAATGAAGAAAAAATCATGGCAGAGCGATTCAAAAACATATAAAACAAGAGTGAACATGTCACTCTGGCTTTAGGTGTGAATTCCAACACATTATGGAATACAGCCTCAGGAAAATTTAAAAAATGTTAGGGGTTGCCATGCCCATTGTAAACTTGCATATGCAACAGGCTGTCACACACTATGCTGCTGCTGCTGCCAGACATCATCCTAGAAGACTCAGGGTTTTCAGACCACATTCAACCTACCACGGTCTACATGAAATATAAATAATTGACCTCAGCATGGAGGACAGAACACTGTACTGAAAACTTTAGATATCTGCCCGCCTCATCTGATGCCCCATGTGAATCATGGAAACCCATCCCAGTGGATACTAAGGGTATGTTCAGCTTTACATATATTAGCTACAGGGAGTTTTCAGTGACCTACAGGAGACAGAGTGGTGGGTTTAAAGGCTTCTGCCTCGAGAATACTCTACCAGTTCCTCATTGCAATGCCTCAACTTGTTGGAAAGCATATTTAGTTTATTTGTACTACACAGGAGAGAACGAATATTATGCAAAATATCTGTGCTATAACTCATTTCTCTGAGGTACAGAGATTCATGGGCTGCACCCACATTGAAATAAATGCTCTATCCAGAGAACTGAGATGGAGGTATCTGACGAGAAAAAGGCATCAATCCATCAACTGTCAGGTGGTCTGTAATGCAAAAAATATAATCTATAATGTGTGTGCAGGCCACGCAGACAGTTTCCACAGCTCCCACATATGGCATACCTGTCGCCTGTACCGAAGGTTTGCAAGGCATGACTTCCCACCAGGACATCTAGTGAGGAATGCAGAATATGCACTAGAACCACCTGAAATATCATATAGCATGTCTCTGGGCTGCTCAAATCATGGTTCTGCTGTCAGGATACATCTAGAGGTTACCTGCAAAATACTGTGTGTGCCATCTTACACAATGCTATACTTAGAAAACAGTTGCAGGAGGGTGTCCCAGGACAGGGGCCACAGTTCCCAGCACCACAGACACCGGCAGCTGACAAAGATTATGTGTCAGATGAGGAACCAGCAGCAGGGGGCAATGATGGCAGATGGAGGCAAACACAATATGCCATGGCACTGGCTAAGAGGCAACAGTTGTACATACACTCACCACTTAATTAAATTAAGAGTTAACAGACAACAAATGGTAATACTGATGCATAAAACCAGACTTTGCTTACTCATGCAATGGCTGGCTCCTGAGAGCATCAGATATAGGCAGCCTTACACTAGGACATTCTCAGGAACAGTAGCAAGGTGGGTGATGAACTTGTAATGAAGATAGAGTACAATATATAAATAGAAGTAAGTAGTAAGTAAAAATCAATTATACCTACACAAAAATATCATAATGATAACTTGCAAATATAGACACAATGATGATCCATTCAAACATTATAAACTATTGTTAATTTCTTATGCATTTGTTGCCACAATGTGCATCAGGCATAAACAGCTCATGTCAAACAACCCCATAGGGTACAGGGCAATGTGAGCATTATCTGCACAAGCAGATAGTTAAGGTATACGTACAATTTTATTAGTACAGAATGTAAATGAATAAACTGAAACACAAATAACAACTTGAAGTTCTACAGTACAAGAAAGATTTTTGCTTAAACCATGCTTTGCATGCTCAACAGACAAAATCTGCTCATTTTAGACATTCCTTCAGAGATCAGAACAATCTCAGCATCATCTGCACAAGGGAGTGAATAAGCTGTCCTACACTACTACTGCTACAACTACAACGACTACTATGGAAGGTAAGCATACTAAAAAAGATAACAATTAGTACATATCCAAATGAAAACAAGACCTTAGACTAGAGTGGCTTTAGCTGGCCTCTTTCTGTATCAGACATAGGCAACAATAATTCAAAGGGTAGGGCATAGTCATCAACATTTGTACAGTGTGGGAGGGGGAATATAGGAGGGCAAGTCTCACACAGAGGAACTGTGTATGAGAGTGAGATAATGTCATAGCAATTCTGCACTCTCAGTGTCAGTATCTCCAGATATATTGAAGTCCATTTTGAAGTGTGTGTGTGTGTGTGTGTGTGTGTGTGTGTGTGTGTGTGTGTGTGTGTGTGTGTGTCCATGTGTGAGGTAGCATGCTCAACCTGAGGTGTACTGTGTGTGGGTCTGCAGGAACACAGCAACATCATTTGTGCCAGTACTATGCCCTGGCATCCTGGACACATGCAAGCATTGCATGGTAAAAAAGCAAGTTTATTGCGGATGCCCATGATCATGTGAGCTACCTCTGCCAGAAGTTACACTGCTAATTCCATGACACTGGATTAGTGTTAAAGTGCTATCTAAATAACCATGTTTGCTGCATGAGCTGTCATCACAATTATGTCCACAGCCATGACCACATGGAAGACCACATCTGGGTATGGACACATCCACCACTGATGTAGCAGTAGAATTGCTACCACCGTGGGAGCAGAATTTGGCCTGTCCATGGCACAGCAGAATGCATGGCATGCAGTAGTCTAAGTATCACTTCTGAGGTCTTGGTGGAAGTTGCCTGTGCTTCCTCAACAGCCCTGCACATATGTTGAGTTGAGACTACTGATACACCAACCTCAGGGGAGGGCCAAAACCATACATTCTCTGAGCTCCTTTACTGACACCCTTGTATGGTACTTCACTCTCATGATTGCTTGGGTGAGAGTCCATCATATCTCCAGCTGGGACAACCACACTACCCTGATCAAACATGCCCCCATCAGCCTATCCACTCTCAGATAATTCTGTGTTATGGGTATACGTAGGCATAATGACTGTGGCCATACTGGCTGATATTCCCCCCCCCCCTGCAACCCCAGAATATTGCTGTTCTTCCCAGCAATCATCACCACAGGCTAATATTCCCCCAACATCAGATGGAGGGAGGTCCACAATGCTGGTGCCAAACAAAGCTTCACCTGTGAAAACACCAAGAAAAACAAGCACAAAAAAGTACTAAAATACTTAAGCCAAAAGAAGTCAAACACACATGCAAATGCTATGATCTCAGAGAGTACTACATGTAACTAATACAAAAAAAATGCCCATAATATGTGCAGGTGGTCAATGTACTTCAATGCCAGATGTACTTAGACACAATTTTAGTTGATGTAGGTATTGTAAGCATACAACGTAAAATAAATTGTAAAGATGGGCATAATACATTTTTGAATGGCATACCTTGGGCATCAATAGTGGAAATTCACTGGATCTGCTCCACCTCTGCCCCATCATGCAGCACTGCACTGTGAAACTCTTCTGAGCTGCCTGGATCCCTAATAGTTGACAGGATCTCCTCAATCAGAATGAGTGGTGGTTCGGTAGATGGCCTACCATCACTAGCCCTTTACTACTGTGGCACAGCCTTTGGTCTGTAAGTAGATTTTATTTAATCATGTTAGTGGACCTATGTCAGACTGTATGGTATACAAGTCCCTGACCATTAACAGCACTGATATTGTTGACCACCTGCTATCAGACACAATTATGGAAGGGAAGTTACAATAATACTAAAAAAGCTCTTTAACATGTGGATGTGTGTGTTGACCAACCCCCTTGAAATGCAAATAAGATAACTTTCACAGAAGTTATTTGAAAACATTGCAGGTACACAACACTAATTGCACTCACTACAAATAATTTAGCAACATATTAAGAGGTAGTTATTGGATGAAATACATACTTTGAAAGATTTTAAACTCTGTCCTATGTATTCCTAATCAAAACTGCTGTCCGTAATTTGTTTGGCAGCACTTAGGAAACCAAGCAATTTTCCCTAGCACGATGGAAGTTCCACAGCCCCATGTTCTGCTTATATGTGTAGACTACCCCCATATGGACACATGGACTATACTAATTCGATCTCAATTCATTATTATTATCATTTCTGAACCACTCAATTTGCACTAAACGCATCGGAGATAAGCAAGGTATTGGTTACTACACAATGACATGCACATGCCTAAGCAGTAGAAGAGTGGGTATTAAGAGTTTTGGCTAGGTAATGTCTTGTCTGTGTGGCTCATTAGCAGTGCTGACTGGTTAATGATGTGCTCAACATAAAGAGAAGTACATTTTGAGAGGGTATGTCAGAGTAAGAGGTCTTACAAAGAATTTTAAGTTATATTTACTCATTTAGGACTGAACCTTGATAAGCATTTTTGTCAACATTTTGTAAGAATATGAAGTGCCTGTACGCACATCTCACACATGGGATGAAGACTGCAAACTATGTGGCTGAATCCTACAATATATATACAAAGTGAAAACAATTGTTTATAATAATAGCAACCTTTATGATGCTCTTTGTACAAAAGAAATAAAATGAAGTAATGCACAGTAAGTGTTATTGGTAACTCTTGCTTTGCAGAAAGTTGTTTCTAATTTTATATGCTTTATCATTCTCACTTTTCCATTGATTACATTCACACAACTGTATTATGACAGGAAAAACAACAGTCTGATAGCATGGGTATAGAGCAGAATAAATGTACATTTCAGAATAAAAACACTAAGGACATGCTTAACTTTCTCCGTTATTTATTAAATGATTAAGTGAGGCAGCATGTTCATCAAGCCAATATTTCCTTGTAATGTCATAGATGCAGTGTTCAGATCTTGTGAAGATGTCATCAACAGGAAAGTAGGGATCCTTACTGCAAACATTTTACTTGCATAAAATATAAAGTTGACAAATAATTACATTGATTTGTGAATATCTTTTGTTTGCCTTCATCTATTGCATAATGGCTGGCATTGAGCACTGTTGACAGCCATCAGCACCCTGTATTGAATGACAGTTCCCATCCTAAGACAAAAACTCAAAATTTAACTTTGCATGTACAAAGACTTAGCCATCAGTCATGAAACAACACTGGTAATGGTGCAACATGCATATTATTTTAGACTACCAAATGCAGAAAACTGCAGTTCTGTTATTACAGAAGGAATGTCTCAACATCTTATTGAAGTATGTCCTGAATGACAGCAGAAGGGCTTTCACCCACATTAGGGATATTTTTCTCTTATATGGCATAATACATGTGGTCAGTGTAACATCCATGTACTATGTATAACTGACTGATTCACTCCAAGTGTTAATGAAGTATGTCCTGAATGACAGAACATGAGATGCAGGGTTTGAATCTACAGTAGGGATATTTTACTTTTATGAGGCACAAAACATATGACCCATTTTTCTTCTTTACTCTAATGTAATGTGACCTATGTGCCATCTGCATTTCTCACATCACTAATTATACTAATAGAACATTTCTGTGTGCATGCTGTGAAATAAATAGTAGATGTGCATACCATGAGGAAACAAAACTAGCAAAGTAATTTGTTTGTGTCTTTCGGCTTTTCTCGGTTAGGGGTCGCCACAGCGGAACTCGGGTCCGCTAATGATTGGCAGTGGATTTTTACATGCCGAGTTGCCAGCCCTGATGCACAACCTTCAGCGAAGTTATGCCCATAAAACTAGCAAAGTAATAATTTATTTAAATATAAAGAACACAGCAACACGGCTTACAAAACAAGTGTGAACACTGCTTCAGTGGCATATCTGTATAATGTACAAGTGTAAATCATCCTGGCATATCATGAGAAGAACACTCCATCCTGTGGCCCTTTCCTTAGTATTTGCTCTGATATAAAACAATAATGCTGACAGGTAAAACAACAAAACATCATACACATGCACAGCAGGTGTATTATTTTTAAGCTTTGTGCACCAGTTGGAATGGAGCACTGTCAGTGTTCAGGAATGACTGTAGAAAAGTGGCATTTCACATCACATGGACAAAACTAAAAAAAAAAAATGCATGTGCTAAGACCTTGACAGAGATCGTGCAAGTAAGTCTGGCTTTGGCATGCAACAAAAAAATCTGTATCTCAAATGATTACTCTACTGAAGGAACTATTTATACTGCAAAAGTTACAGGGTTGTGACAAATAGTTATATTTCCAGTCAGCTGCACTTTTGTAGTCCTGGCATTTCTCAGTTGGAGTGTCAATTCTCCTGTAGTGCTAATAGTTAATATACAGAATTGTTCATGTTGCATTTTGTCATGGGTTTGATACTAAAATGGTATCACTCGCACTTTATTTTTTATGTCACACCAAGGCATCTTGTCATACTGAAACAAAATGTACATCATTTCTCAATGATGTGTTATTTTGAGTGAAAGCATGAGGTGATACACATGTAATGTGAATTTAACATAGCTAGATGGGCTTTCCAGAGCCATATGATGTTCAAAGGTTCATAGGTTGGTACTAGGCTATCGGCCCTAGGGCCTATACCAGCCTAGCCATAACAATTCCCTGGCTATTTCTTCCCACACTATTTACTTCCCTGGACCCCTGTCTAGCAGGGCGACTGACATGATCCCTGGGGTGAATTTCCTTTCTCCCATCCAGTCATCAACGTTCCTTTTGAAGCAATATAAGAAGCAATTACCATTACACAATAGCAAAATAATGCTTACATGTTGTGATTACTTCTTATTGAATGTTACACTTTCATAGCTTTTCTTATTGTCATGTTTAATCATATCCATATTCATTCACAGACATAACATTTACCAATAAACTCCATATGTATGAGTATTTTGTGGCATGAGTTCCATCACAGTACAGGTGTTTCATGAAATGTCCCACATCTCCCATGAACATACATATCAACTACTATGACTTCAACAGCTGTAACAATTTATGCATAAAAATACATTATTTTTCTGCTCCACATAACTATTGTTTTTCTTTGGCATATCCTTGAAGCTTGCAGTCTTTAATAATTTTGATGTGTTCCTTGTCTTACTTCCTACCCTTTGCCACTGCCACAACTCTTATTGTGCCCTCTTTTAGCACTTGTAGGAAAAGCACGTTCCATAAAGTTTTGCATTTGTCCACACACACACACACACACACACACACACACATATATATATATATATATATATATATATATATATATATATATATATATATATTATTTATGCATTGGGATTTTGACATGTGTCTGTGTGATTTCAAAATTTGTATTACCTGCACACATTTTCCAATAATACATGATTGTCCTCATGATTTTTCATCTTGAACATACATGAATTCATTCAGTGCAATGTAAAACAGTATAAACATGCACCATCCAGTTGTTGGTAGGTGTCACCTTCATTGTATTCCTGATTTACCCATCGGTTGTTGTGTTGAGCACTCTCACTCACTTCTAGCTCTCTAGTTGCTTATGTACACTCTTTTGTTTACAATGTGCACATACACAGATTGAGCACTTCCTTATCTCGGCATGACCACAAGCCTGTGCTGCAGGCTCATGCAGAGGCAGCTTGTTGGTTTGTGTGCCTTGATTTCCTGCATATTTGATTAGAAAGAAAATTGCTTACAAATGCTTTGATAAATTATGCTAAAGAAATGTGGAGTAAGCACACTTTTAAATTTAGGTTCTTACAGAAAAATATTCCTACTATAAGGGGTGGAGATGTTATATTAGAGATAGAAATAGCTGAGTATAAGTATATGCAATGGCTGAATGCTGACAAAAGACTATGGTCAAATTTCACTTTTATTATTAAGCTATACTTAAATAGAAACAGCAGAAACTAAATTGAAATATGTTAGTTATATATTAAATAAGGTTTTATATATATTTTGTATATGTTGTGGTTTAATTAATTATTGGCTATGTTAAAAATGTATCCTCTTAAATATGTAGTTTTACCAACATTGGTTAATTAATTAGGTAATTAATCGTGTGATTTTTTCTTGTAATATATTTAAATAATTGCATGAGATTTTTGTGTTAATTTATTGAGAAAGGTCTTTTTTGCCTGAAAGCTTTGCTTCTTTATAATAAATATTACATGTGGTGGTTTGAAGCTGTTGTTTTTTTGGATTTATACTAAGCTATAGCACGGCAGCTGTGGGCATGTGATTCATTCATGCTGTCTCTCATGCCTGTATCAAAAGCACGGTATCTGTCTGGTATACTGGAATTCCACTAACACCTGCAACCTGTCGTGCTGTCTGTGTGATTATGTCACAGTCAGTAGATACCTTTACAGTAGGACTGTGACAGACCCTGCCTGTACAATATAGGCTACATTCCCTGTACCTTGTATGGCAGAACTCTCTTGTTTGAACTAAAACCTGTCCTGCCTGTTCCCTGTGTCCTGCGTGGATGAACTTCCTCAGCATGTTAGTCCTTTGTCATGGTCTGTGCTGTGTCATCACATACACTGTACTACCATGTAACACTGTCAGTTGCTGCCATACCCACTTGAGTGTAGACAGCAGTTTTAAGGTCCATTACTACTTATCCCATATGGCATTGCATGCTGATATCCACTATATTATGTTTTTCTACCATGCTGTCTGTAAAGTTCACTCTCAGTAAAGGAGTCATTGATTCTATCATGCTAAAATGATGCTTGAAGCATGGCTATTATTCTAATGAGGTGATTGCAAGATCAACTCTGAAATGTACCATGGTCTGGGCAGTCACACTGGGTACGTGTACCTGGGAATCTTGGCAACACTAATTATAGTCTGCATTGCTCTAGTGACCATGGTGACTGCACTACCCAGCTGCCCATTATACTTCTGTATGGGCTTTGAAGTTTCACAGTGGGGGCATGCCTGTGGGGCATGGCTCATCATCCTGCATCTCTCAACTGACCACATGCATCATGCTACTATTGAGGGGTACCGTACTACCCTGCTGTCTGTCAATGAATATTGCAGAATATTGCATGATGTTTGCAACATGAAGCCATGTGACTTTGCTAGCATTTTTACTCCTAGATTTGACTTGATAAGTGGACATGGCTACAGTAGAGTCAGACTCTGCAAGGACTCCCACATGCTACAGCAGGGAGTGAGAGATATTTTCACACCTCTGCACATGCAATAAAGGCAGTGCTTGCTGTAAAGTATGAGGGATCCCAATATAATGTGAATGTTTGACAACATGCTACAAACCGTTTAAGCACAAACCAAATAACAAAAGCAGACGCACGGAAACCACTACGAGGTGAGAAAGATTTAATAATTTAGCTCTTTTGTCAGTTATTCACAATGACTTCATCAAAATAAAATTCAGTGTAACAAACACATTATATATGGCCCCAAGTTCCTAGTTAATCTATTAATCAATAAATTCTAAGTGTAAAATTTAAAGTGACAGTGCTATTTACACATCTATACTAAAAACCTATACTAAATATACACATTGATTGACAATTTTATAATATTGTATTAAATCATCCTGACTAAACTTGTATAAGTGTTCTTAAAATCCTATACATGCATAAACCATAAAAAAGATAACACATAAAATGCCAGTAGGTATTAGAAAATGTCATCAAAGATGAAACTCTGATTTTAATTTTAAGTAACTAGCCAGGGACATGACCTCATTCAACCCATGGGGGTTGGTAGCATTCACCCTCAATTGCCACATCAATTCTTTGTATTCTAAGAATGTATCACTCGGTCCCCCTCTTTCACTATCTACATGCTCTAAAACAAAAAATCTGAAATTATGTTCCGGAAACCTACTAAGATGTTTTGCCAAGGCATTGTTGTTATTACCTCTGCCAATGTCATATGTATGTTGATAAATACATGTTCTGAAGGTGTTTTTGGTTTTCCCAATATAGTATCTTTCACAAACATTTGGCACAATGCAATATACACCACATTCTTGGTGCCACAATTACTTTTGTGCCAAGACCGTACAATACCATAAAATGGTATTTCCACCCTGTCCCCTTCCATTATATATTTACATTGAGAACAATGGCCACACTTTCTTGTAAATCCACCATTTTGGGTACCCCCCCATCCTTTTTACATTCCAACATGTTTTTAATACAGGTGCTTTTTTTATATAATACGACAGGTTTTTCTCCTATCTTGTCTCCCACATGTTCATCATTTCTTAGTAAAAACAATTCTTATACAAAATGTCTTTAATTTGTGAAAACTGGGGGGGGGGGTGGTAAAAGTCAGAATCATTGCTCTCCCAAAGGTATTTTCATTATTATTTGCATTACTTCTTACATTGTTCTCATTGTCAACCCGCCCTTGTGGATACGTACCCAACCCCAACAGTGGGAAAAAATACCCTGACACTCTCTTGTGGGTGACCTCCTTCAACATTGGTCCCAAGAACTCATGTGGGTGCCCTCTCTTAACCGACATATTCAATAAGACATCCCTTTCTTGAAAAAAACATATCTAACTCACTAACCATCCTTGCTAGTCTAACCCCCTGTCCCTCACCAGGGATTTTTTCTGATGTATAGGGTGGCTACTTTCAAAATGGAGTAGAGTATTTGAATATTTTGGTTTCCTGTAAATGGTTGAAGTGAATTTCTTCAACTCTTTATTTTTGTTGATCCGAATGTCAAGATAGTTCATATACTCTGTGCTGGTGTACATCGTAAACCATGAGAATGTAGTATTGGTGTTGAGATAGTTGAAAAACTCATTGAGTTGGTCCTGGCTACCTCCCCACAAAATCAGGATATCATCCAGGTACCTGCCATAAAATTTACACAACTTGTACCCATCTGTTGGGAAGACCCTGGTCAACTCCCATTGCGTCAACACTATGTTTGCAAACATGGGGGCACAAGTTGCCTCCATGGCAACACCTGCAGTTTGTCTAAAAGAGTTGGCCTTCAAACAAGATGTAATTATTTTCATGAATGAGGTCCAATAGTGTCCTAAATGTAAGTATTCTATTGTGTGATAACTGGGTATGATGAGTAGTGCTGACATATGTATAGTGACCTGAGGAGGCACCATCCAGATTTTCTATGCCAGTCTGAAGAAGTTGAGAACAGAGGGTGACAATATTATTGTAAACAGTCTTTTTTGGTGTATCACTGTATAGTGGGCCTTGCACCTATAGCTGAACAAATGTCTTTTGTTCTCAAGGATATTCTGTCCTCATTACTGGTTGCTTTATAATTTCCAGCATCTTGGGAGACTAAGTGAAAATAGATGCCTCTGCCAAAGGAAGCAGGCTAGGCTATCCACATGGCAAAGTAATACTGTATTATTGTAATAAAATGCTGTATTAAAACTGTGTGCAATAGCATTGAGCAATTGGACTTTTTTTCTTTTTAATGTAATAATATATATCTATATCTATCTATCTACCTACGTACCTATATAAATAAATATATGGGATTCCTGAGATTAGTCAGCTGGTAAATTAGTTTATATTTTTTTACCAACTTAATTTAGTCACCAGCAAAGATGTTAACATTTATGCGAAATTGCTATAATACGAGGTTGATGAATATGCCCTTTTCCTGACATTGTACACCCTCAGAATTGGTATATTTACTCACCAAGGGATATGAGAGGCATAATGGAACTTGCTCCTGCAAAAGACATGGTTTTGGGTTTGCATACTGTAAGGTTATGTCATGGAGTATGATCAGGGTTCTACCAATACTTTTTTTTTGTCATTCTTTTTTGTCAACATTTGCTGTTTCAGTTTAAGTACATAAACCCATCCATTGCTTAGTTGTTCCTTGGTTCTGTAGATGTTTTTACTGTACTACAATAGTAACGTATATCATTTATACCTGCAGTTGTATATGTGTGTTATTACTTGTTATATAGTCAGTGTTCCACTGCAGTTACAATATGTTGCTTTTGTGGTTTGTTTTCTCCATCACTGACCATTGTATTTTAACCTTGTTTTTTTTTTCTCCTTTTTCCATTGCTCATTATTATATTGCTTTGCTGTTTTGCTTTTCTACATCTGTCTTGTTTTTCTGCATTATTGGCTGTAGAGCAGGCAGAGGTGAGGTGATGGTCACCATGCTCTGCACCTAACACAGTGCTAACCACTCAGTTACCAGTAGCCCGGTCTCTTTGTAGGGTGACCAAGGTCACTCTGTGGAAGACAACCTGAGGGGCTTTCTGGTGGCATCCATTGCTGTTTCTCTGTTGGGTGGTATAGTCTCCTAATTAGAATGCTACAAAGCAGCTCTCCTAGTTCACCTGGCATGTGTTTGGTGGCTGCTAAGGACCAAGGTAGAACAGTGACTCAATGCCCACATTGGCATCATTGAGTACCTGCTCATGTGGTTGGTACAGTCATGTTGTCAGCCTACCTTGACCACCAGAAAGAGAGCCTACACATAATGCCAGCCCTAAAGTTGACTGACTTCTGGGTACTTATACCCTCTGGGCTGACTCAGTAGGCCCTCTTCACCCCACCCTATCACCATCTTTGTGTTCCCTTCCTTGTGTGTCACTCCCCATTCCCTGTCTGTAGTTCAGTTCTTCCATCACCAGTTGTTCACCTTATGCCAGTCTGCATCTCTCCATTGTTCCCTACCTTGTGTGCCACTACCTACCCTGTCAGTCTTTTATTATGTTATATGTTTGTTTGCCTCAGATGGTATGCATATACCCTCCTTCCTATGCATTACTTACTCATGTTATCTTCCTCTCCACCCTTCTGGAAAGAATGCACCTATCCCAAAAAATACCCTGCTTGCACTTCCCCCATACCATTATTCTCTTCTTTATGAGTACCTCTCTGCTAGCTCTTCTCCTTTTCCGATTGACCTATCACCCCACTTTATTCCCATTTATATAATAAAATCAGGAGACACTGTGCTGTAGAGCCCTTGTGTGGGCTCCCAACTGTGACCATGGTGCAGCTCTAGGGAGCATCAACCTGTGTGTGAAGAAGCATATCAGCAGTACACTACTTGCATACCAGTGTCTATGAGTAACATTATCAGTCATCGTGTGATTTTTCAGTTGTCAGGTGACAGACATTTTTCTGAATGACAGGATATTCATTAAGTTTCACTGTCCTCGATATGATGCACTATGTCATCACTCTTGCATACAAGTTCTCTGTCAGGCCATTATGGTGTGTACTGCAGAAGGGTTGCATTATGCCTCTTTCTGAATACACTCCCCCATAATATGTTTTGTAGTACATATCTTGTCATATTCTCAGATGTGCATGCACACACATGCCAGATGAGCACCTGTGACATATTAAAACATGTAATGTGTGCAATATTGTATGTGCTATTTATCAAATGCTTAGGTCAATACACATGCACTAGATGGGCACCAGTGACATATTAAAACAAGCAATGTGAGTTGTAATGTATGTACGTTTTAACACATTTACAGTTGTGTATTCATGTGTCATATGGGCACAACTGACATACTTTAGCAAGTAATATGTGTTGCAATGTATGTGTTATTTATCACATGTTCACATGTGTATATGCATGCCAGATCGGCACCAGATAAGCAGAAGCTAAAGCAGAACCATAACTAGGATGGAACAAATGGGGTGGCTGCCTCTGGTGCAATTTGTTAGATGGAGTGATCTGCAGTTGCTGATGGGGATTAGGAGGAGTACTAGCATTTATTTTTAGAAGCCATGGGTGATATTACAGTTTCTTAATTGAATTCATTTAGTAGCTAAGTGTGTTACTAACTGAATCAAGTTTTGGACCACTTTTTTTTGTCAGCCTAATGTTGAAGATTACACCAGTCTGGGGACTGCCCAGTATACCAGATGACCTAGCTAAAGTTCTAGCTCATGAAAATAAAAGGTGCGCTAAAATGTGACCTCAATCTTAATGATTTTGTTACTTTTTGTCACACAATGTCTACTCTTTCAGGTGCATGATAAGTGGAAATGAGGCTATCTTCTTCATGAAAGAGCCACCTATATCTGAAGCAGCAGAATTTAGCAAAAAAATAGAAATTACACTGTGGAGCAGCTGGTGAGATACAAACTTTATGCCTACTAAGATGGAAAATTAGATGGATACATGATTAAAATGCTGCTAAGAAGGAGTTAAATGTAACTCCGTGTTTTATGCGCGCGCACACACACACACACACACACACACACACACACATATATATATATATATATATATATATATATATATATATATATATATATATATATGGGTCTACCTGATAACACCGACATGCCAAAACACCGACAACGAAATAACCGACACGAAAAAAATGAAAAAAAAAAGTTCAAAAACACGAAACTTCACATGCCCGACAAACCAAAATCCCGACAATCAACAAAACAAATACCTTTCCCGAAAAACGCACACACAAAACAAGCATACCAAAACCCTTACAAACCTACACTAAACCGTACATACACAACTATATATGCACTTACCTTAACCCAAACCCTAACTTTAAGGTCCGTCACTATCGCACACTTACCTTACCCACACCCTAACCCTAACTCAATCTGCCCCTAACCCTCAAGTCCATCACTATTGCACACTTACCTTACCCGCACCCTAACCCACTTAACCTGGCCCTAAACCTAAACTCTGTCACTATCACACACTTACCTGACCCGCACCCTACCCCAACATCCATCACTATCACACACTTACCTTACCCACACCCTGACCCTAACGTCCATCCCTATCGCATATTTACCTTAACATGTTGGTGCTCTTCATGTTGGGATTCTCAACTGTCAGTCTTCTCCATTGCCGATCTTCTGGTGTCGGTGTTCTTGTTGTCGGCGATCTGCGATTTTGGCGTTTTCAGGTAGACCCATATATATACACACACACACACATATATATATATATATATATATATATATATATATTCATGAACCAGGCATAACTGACTGCATGATTTATGGATAACTGTATATAGAGTTTTGTAAAGCATTATATTAATTAAATTACAATAAAGGGAATGTATTCATGGTCAGATATTACAATGGCAAATAGAGTGAATCTATATACATTATGAAATAACTTTTACTTACAAAACAAACTTATTAATGAAAAAATTACTAAGTCTTATAAAGACTGATGTTATATACATTAGAAAGTAGTGCTACATATTAAGATACATACTTATGTTCAAATAGTATAATGGCAAATTGACATGTAATAGTAGCAAGCACACCTCTTATGCTGTCCATTTTCAAGATCAATGCAGGGGTCCAGCGGAGGGTCTAAAGACATAGCCCTTAAATTTGTTTCTATATAAATTTCTGCCTTGGGGGCATTATCTGAAAATCTGTACTATTGGGGGTTGTGATCTATTAAATTAAGTCCCTTGTGGCTATCCAATTGCACAAGTTGTGCATCCTCACTGAGCTGTGAGATTTAACAATTAGGCATACAAACTTACATGCAACATAAAACAGGCAAGTGGCTACCTTTGCATTCAGTAGCCTCTGTTTGTAACAGGTAAACATATGAGGTGCATTATACAAGCAAGCCAGAAGTTTTTTCAAGCTGTTTGATGCATTAGAATACAAGCAAGCAGTTTAGATTATCTGCCCACCTCATTTTACTTAGACTTTTAACCAGCTAAAATGCAGCAAGGAGACAAATGAAGACATATTTATAGGTTACATCATAATCACTTTCTATTACTATATTATATTTAAGCAGTACAAATATTCAAACCATTACTGAGATGCTAAACAAACCAACAATATTCTGTTATATTACATACCAATAACTTAAAAAATATATGCTGCACTTCCCCTTGAAGGCTTGCCTTTTACCCCCAACTCACAGGGCTTCCCAACCTACCACAAAACATCAAAGTCCATGGAGCTAAAAGAAGCTGAAATCCAAAGGAAGGCTGTAGGTAGGTAGTTATTAATCTAGCAATTAACCAGTGTCCAGAAATATCCAGAAGTGATAGAGAGTGTGCTAACCAGCTCAAAGCTGCTAGGAATTGAACCAGGACTGGTAAGGACCAATGCCTAGCATGGTGGAGTAGCTTGTTAGAAAATGTTTTGAATGCTTGCATTGAGGATGAGTAAGTCTTTTTGGTGTTTGTAGCACAAGACTTGGATATAATAACTTTCTCCAGTCAGTCAAATTTTGAGTAGAATATGTGTTCCACTAGGAGTGTCTCTGGAGCCTGTTGATAGAATCTGGCAAAACTAGAACTAGGATAAACTGTCAGCAACACCATTTTCCTTCCCTGGAATGTAAACTTCCTGTTGGCAAAGTGCTCTTTCCAAGTAAAGGTGGTAACACATATGGGGAAGATTTCTAAAAAGGTGATATCCCACTTGTTTCCTCTGGCCAGAAGGAGGGACATTTTTCAGCACCCCCCTCCCTTGGAAATGACTATGCATCCAAAACCCTGCTGCTGCATCTGTGAAGAGCAGAACCTCAATCTAAAATCTCCAGTGACCCTGCCACAAAGTGACCTCCTTATAGTGATGCAAAAAGATTCTCCATGGTCTGAGGTATTTTCTAATACTGCTTGTAGCATGTACCCAGAGGAGTGTACTCTTCCAGCCTTGCAGTAAATTCAGTAGGTATCAGAGAAAGGTCCTGCCTAGTGAAATGGCCTTATAAGTGAAACTGAGGAGTCCATGTGGCTCCATGACCTCTTTGAACCTAATCTTTCTCACCTTGAGGAACTTATCAATTGTAATACTGAAGACCTGCAGTTTTTTGATGGGATGACTTAAAAGAGGCAGATGGGACAGTCACAATACTAAGAAAGGGTATCATGTGACTGCGACATTCCAGCTTATCAGAGTCCAAGTGCACTGCCAAGTTCTGGCACAGATTCAGAAATGACTGCATGACCATTCTCAAGCCATCCTCCCTTCATCTGTGTCAGGAAATCATCTAGGTAATGCTCTGCGGATTGCCCCAAGACCCATTGCTGCCAGCACCAGTATAGAGCAATGTTTCAAAAACTGAGCAAGCTAGGGAGTGGCCCATAAAGCAGTGTTACAAACATTGAGCAGGCTAGGGAGCAGCCCATATAGCAACGTTACAAAAACTGAGCAGGCTAGGAACCAGTCCATAGAGCAATGTTATAAAAACTGAGCAGGCTAGGGAGCAGCCCATAGAGCAATGTTACAAAAACTGAGGAGGCTATGGGAACAGCCCATAGAGCAATGTTACAAAATGTGAGCAGGCTAGGGAGCAGCCCATAGAGCAATGTTACAAAAACTGAGCAGGCTAGGGAGCAGCCCATAGAGCAATGTTACAAAAACTGAGCAGGGTAGGGAGCAGCCCATAGATAAATGCTTCAAAAACTGAGCAGGCTAGAGAGCAGCAAATGGGTGTAGCTCTGTCGAAGAGAAAATTTCCATCAAAGATAAAACCTCAAAGGGGACAATTTTACACGCTAATGGGAAGCAAGTGGAAGGCAGAATTTATGTCCAACTTACACAGCCACAAGTTGTCAAAACCTCTGGATGACCTTTGCGTGAGATTAAGGAGTGCATAATGCACTTTAGAGTCTTCCTTGGCTATCAAGTCATTGTCAGAGGAACCAACTGGGGAGAGAAATGGCGAATTTTGTGAAATTCTCCTGCCACTTTTTTGTTAGCAGACTGATCGGGGATAACTTGAGATTGTCCGAGGAGGCTGTCCAGACAGATTAAAGATTCTCCCTGCCTGTAACTCCTCTTTAAGCAATTTCTTTACTATAGACCTCTTGCCTTTGACAAAGTTTAGATTCTTCACAATTTTAGGGGGTCGGGGACTAGATGGCAAAATCTGACTTAAATCCTGAAATAAGAAATCATGCTTCAGATTTGTTGGGGTACTTGAATAGTTCTTCAGCTAACTTAGCGACTTTGTTCTGAGAATGATAATTTCTGTTTGTGTATGTATCCCCTTACTGGGTTGGCACAAAATCCATGAAAAAGGGGTCCCTCCATGAAGCAGTTTTGAAATCAGGATTAGAACTTTTTTCACCTGGCTCTTACCCTACCACCTGCTAGCTGGATGGTTCTTTGCACAATGCGAACAAGTACAGGCAAACCTGCAGGACGGCTATGAACATTTCCCATTATTGAAAGCCCAGCAGTGTCTAATATTGGCCTGGGCATTGAAAAGGGTAGAGACAACTGAGGAATGGGGCTTGTCCAGCATTAAGCTGAGTCATATCAGGACGACATTGATTCCACTGGAGAGACTTATCTGTCTTCTTTAATTTTTTGAAATGCTGATCATACCAGGACCATGAAGATCCCCATCTAATGTGATGAGCTTCTCTAATCAAGAGAAAACAGACTAACAAGGAGAGTGCCTGGCTGGAGTCCATTTCAAAGATGATGGTCATATACACCATAAAAATCAATATCGGATTGTCCCAACTTCTAACTAACCCTTTAGATGATGTTTTTTTTTTTTTTTTTTTTTTTTTTTTTTTACCTAAGGCAGCCAGTGCTACTACTACTAGGTATTTTGTCCCTGCATTGTCTGATTAAATAATCTGTTGAACCCCTTCTGTGTCAATTAAATCAAAACATCAATGTAATCTCCCCAGGCTGCTTGATATTTAATACTCACTGGCACATGGGATGTGATATGGGACCCTGGAAGGCTAGTTATCGCCTTATTCCCTAACACCATAGGGAAAAAAATGGAGCTATGATTAAAATCAGGATCAGTTGATATTGTGCTCCCTGATAAGGAAGGCTGCAGTGGATTTGGCACAGCCATCAACATGGATGGTTGTTCTTGTATACACTTGTGGAACTCCTGAGCACCAATGCTACCTGAGCAATGCTTATCCCCAAAACTTTAAGACCATATCAGAAATTTTGTCTCTCTCTCTTCTGGTAGTAAATTTCAAACTCTGCTAAATATTTCTCTACTGTTGACCCCCTATCTGTTCTCAGTGCCCCACTTTCTGAATCTTCATTACCTTCATTTCTTGGATTTAGCTCTGAAGAATGGGTTGCTGTTTCCACTGAAACTTCCACTGAACTGAAGACATCTCTATGATTTCTCTGATTTGGCTTCTTAGCTGGAGGTGTAGGTGACAGTTGTGGAACTGTGAAGATCAACAATCTCCACCATCCAACCAAGTGGAAGCACTGCAAGCCTTCATTCAACCTAAGCCTAGTTTTATACCTTTCTATCCGTTTTTCCATTAAAGTCATTGCATGACGTCGATCCCAGTCTGGTTATTTTACAAGTCTATACCCTTCAAGTGTGTCTCATTATGAGGAATGTTCCTCATTTCTAGTGTTCCTCACTGTTCATTGTTTTGTGTTAAGAACATTTTTAACAGATATCCCTATTAGATGATACTGAATTGTATCTGTTCATCAAACAACGTTTTATCAGTATGAAATAATATATTAAACCATCCTGCGAGCTTCCTGATTTAAGTTGTTAGTTAATTGTTAATAAATGTTCCACATTTGCCCATTTGTTTGACATTATGAGTGGTAGTGTTCTAAAATGTTGGACATGGAAGGTTGAGAGCTATGTCTAATCTTTCTATAGATGAGACCAACCCTCTCATGAAAGAAAAATCCAAGAGCTGCTTGAAGCAAAAAGGGGTACAACCGTGTTTCTAAGAACAGAACCCTATAACTTCAGACTTCAGGCCTCTGGTAACTGAGACACTCAAACTTTGTTGAAACAATATATTTGAATAAGTTTATGATAACTATATTCTGTATGTTTTTTTTTTTACCTAAATAGTCACTAGGAGACAACTCTGAGTAGCAAGAAAAAGTGTAGAAGCAATATCTCATGAAGAAAATCTTACTTTTATAAAGTTCAATCTAATGAGACGACCACTAAAATGATTGCAGCCTTCTACAGGAAAAATATTTCCACCTCATCACTAGGGAGCAACAAACTTGCAGGCAAGTCTTCTTTGTGCATGCTCTTAACAATCTCTTGATTCTACTAGGAAACAAGCATAGTTTTGAAGTAACACAGTGCGCATCATATAACCACTTTAGTTTATGCAGAGTGCTCCAGTTTTAAAGCTTGCAGCAGCAGATTCTCTGATAGTTAACACATATGTCTGCTGTGTCATTGACTCAGTCACTCTGCAGCATTGAACAAATGACAGACAAGCTTCCATGAATGACTTACCAGTCAAGTGGTCCAATCTCTGGTGCCAGTGATAGTCTTGACACTTTGTTCAAGATACAGAACAAAAATTATAAAAAGAAAGTTACGTGGAAAAGAATTGTCTGGTCTTTTGTTCTGCATTCAATGCAAACTAGGCAAGTCTGATTATTCCTTCAATATAATTAAAAAAATTAATAAAAAGTGGATTTAGGAAAAAGAAGGAAGGGATGAACTTAGTGCAAACAAAGACTATCTGCTGTTCATCTTGTCCTGTGCTGTAACTGTGTACTTCCTCTATCTTCTAGTAAGATGTGTTGCAATGATTGCATTGAAATTAGTATATGCATGTTACTATAAAATAGTGCACTATTAAAATAAAGAAAACACATATGTAAAGCATATGTTCTACTGAATAAATATACGCTAACTGTAAATATATAGTTTCCCATTGATGGTGGATTAGGTAAAGTAACATGTGTAGCAGCCCTGTACTATTACACCACAAAGGGGGCAAACATAGTTTCACTCCCTAGATTGCTACTTTTTGAAGTATCCCCAAAAGGAGCTAATTTACATATCATACCCATTCTCTACCCTTCCCTCCTATGAGTGAACATTTACTTGCAGGTAGATTTAGACCCTTTACTATTGATTCTGATTGTCTTTGGTTAGATTTTTATAGCTGACAGGTTGTAAATTATGGCATACTGTTCAATACACATGACAAGAGCTGTAGGCTTTACTGAGAAAGTGTGCAGTGAAAAAGTAACAGGACAAAAGTAAACAGCAAATAAATGGTGGAGAATAAAAAGCACAAATCACAAGTTTACAAAATGGTAAATGCAGGACTTCAAAAACCAGGTAAATGCAGATCATGAATACTATCAGCTGACGTGATTGTTTTAAGCTATATAAAATTAAGCAAATTCAGAAACATTATTTGGATTACTCTGGAAGTAAGAGGAATTAAACGTAAACTGCAGTTGGACAAAAGAGCTGCTTTGTCAATAATTTTCAGGAAGCAATCTGAGAAATTATCTTCCAACATGACATTAGATGAATCTGGATTGTTACTAAAGACTTAAAAAGATAAAACATTTACTGTGACATAAGGAATAGTTGATATAATTTGTAAAACATTTCTCACAATATGCAGCATAATCATGGTCATCGGTTAAACATTTATCTCAACATGCAGAATAATCAGGGTCACTGGCAAAACATTTACCACAATATACAGAATAATCAGGGTCACTGGCAAAACATTTACCACAATATACAGAATAATAAGGGTCACTGGCAAAATATTTACCACAATATACAGAATAATAAGGGTCACTGGCAAAATATTTGCCACCATATACAGAATAACAATGGTTGCTAATAATGTGTTCTCCATGTTATTTAGAATAATCTATTCCACTTGCGATAGGCTTATCACAATATGCTAAAAAATGTAATTGTTGGTAAAATATTTGCCACAATATATGCAATAATCTCTGTCACTGATAACACATTTACCACAATATACAGAATAGTCATGGTTACTGATAAAACATTTACCATAATATACAAAATAATCATATTCATTGGTAAAATATTTTCCAGAGTATATTGAATAATCAAAGTCACAGGTAAAACATTTACCAGAATATACTGAATAAGTGTGGTTACTGGTAAAACATTTGCTACAATATACAAACTAATCATGGTTATGTGTAAAATATTTACCACAATATACAGAATACGTCAGAAGAGTTGTATGGGATTTCCAAGATGGCTGCACACTGAGTAACAGCTTACTTTCACCTCTCCCAGTGTGAAAACAGAAACTCAGAAAAGAGAGCCAGTGAACTTGTCTTTTTGTATGAATTCAGTATCTGGCTAATAAGTACACTGGCCAGATGCCCGCAACAACAACAACAACAAAAAAAGAAATTTAGAGAACCTGAAAGAAAAGCAATCATAATAGGCAGGGAGAACACTCTGATTGGAACGAATTCTACACCTCTTCATCAAAGAGCAGTGCAAGCTCCAGCTTTGGTGCAAGACATGACTTTCAATAATCTACAGGAAAAAAAATAATCAAATGTACTCAGAGCTGATTAAAATAAATTAAACACTGGAGGAGTATATCAACTCAAATAACAAAATGCTGGAAAATGGAAGAAGCTTTAAACAGATATTCAGATGATGTGATAAAATTGAAAAAAAAAAAACAGAGGTTGAAATGAAGAAAAGGCTGTACCAGAGAAGCTGGAAGGAACAGACTGCATTAATTTTGTGAAAGCACAGATAAGCAACTAGACTGGTATTCCACAGCAGAAGTTATTAATTGAAAGGGTACATTGTGTGTATGCTCCACACATGAGAAAGCAAACTAGACCTTTAATAGCAAATATGCAATCCTACCAGCAGAAAGAAATGATTCTGACAAAACTGTGGTAGAACGACAAAGTACTAAAAGTGGGAGACAGTAGAGTGTTTGTGGAAAATGATTACTCACTGTACACCAGGCAGAATAATAATAAGTTTATTCCACTAATCAGGGAATGTTGAGAAATAGGTCTGAGTTTCAAGCTGCTGTATCCAGCTATTTTCAGAATATTATTTTCTGAAGGGTTAAAATATTTTTTGATGCAGAACATGCTAAGGAGGAAATCAAAAGTTTGTCCAACAAAAAGTGAGCTATGAAACAGAAGGAGATCCTGGTTTGAACAATAAAGCCCACAGATAGACTGTGTCGATGAAACCTTTTTGAATGTCCCAAAGGAAAATGCTTGCAAGACAGAAAAAAAGTACAACAGTCGACTACAAGAACCAGGAATATCTTGTAAATGCAGCAGAGACTGGATATTAGAGATGGAGATCAACAGAAGAAAAACTGGCAACACAGAAATTGACAAATAAATATGGGATTACAAAGCATTAATTATATTTATGAATATCATAAAACAAGAAAATATGAAAATACTGGACTTTTTTGACTTTGGTAAACTTGGAGGGAACTCCAAAGCATATGCCCTACTTCATGTCATTAATGTTTGGAAGGACATTAAGTAAAACAAGATTTTGTTCATAACAGTATTATCTTTATAATGTATGACACAATCTGCATGTTATAAAGTAAAGCATTCTCTATTTTCTAGAGGGATACTATAGTAAAGAGGTGCCCCTGTTTTTTTTTTCCTTCTTCTTTCTCTCTCATTGTTCAGTTTTAAGAAATGTAGGCACTGCAGTGTAACTTACTTTGACTTTCGGCTTTTCCCAGTTAGGGGTCGCCACAGCGGAACTCCGGTCCACTCATGATTGGAAGTGGACTTTTACAATGCCGAGTTGCCAGCCCAATGCCCAACCTTCAATGAAGGCACACCCATTCACGCATGCACCTACCTGCATGTCTTTAACATCACTCGACCATGGGGAGGACATGCAGACTCCACACAGAAGGTGCTCCAGCTGAGAATCGAATGGGAGAACCTGTTGCTGTGAGGCGACAACGCTAACCACTGCACCACCGTGGCTTCAGGCACTACAATGTAACAAAAGAAGTAAATCTTGGTCAAACATTCATGATACAAGAAACATTGATGTTTTTCTTACTATTGCATATGGGAATTATTGGACTGAGGCCCTTTGCTTGATCTAGTAACAAGTTTTAAAGGAAAGCAAATAAATAAAAGAAAACACTGAATATAATAAAAGGTTTTCCTCTAGCAAATAAATGAGTCCTTGTAGAGGCAAATGTGTATCTGGTTCTCATGCTCTATGGACGCAATCTGATAAGTGGAAATGAAAACAGAATACTTTTTTCTTTCAGTGGCTTTCTTTCAATGTCTAGGAGATAATGTTTTCTGAAAGCATTCATGTTTTTCCAATCTGGGAAATAAATAAAGATAAGACAAAAACAGACAGCACTTACTAGGACCACAATCTATACCATGTGTCTTATCATAGATAACCTCTTTACAGGTTAATTAAAGTCTCTGAGTGTGGATGTCAGTCTGGAATGATTATTCCTATTAGGAGAGTAAAACTTCAATATTTGAGGATGCACTTAATTTTGTGTTTTGGTAATACATTAATAGGTTTTAGGGGTGTTCTGGAGGTGTGTTTTTGTTGGTTTTTATTAAAACAAAAAGTTTTGTAAGATGTGACATAGGTTCAAATGGAAATAAGCAACTGTATAAAAAAATCAATATCCCAACTATTAGTGTATGCATGTAACACAAATGATGGAACTAGACATTAAAAAAACAGTTACATGTAACAGGTGGGAATAATTTCTTAACATAATGACACCACTTTCTGTATTATCTTTAAATGTAAATGGTCTCACAAGTATAAACAAAAATGAAACAGTAGTTAACTATATTAAAAATGTAGACTGAAAATAGCTATGCTACAGGAGACACATTTGAAAAGAAATGAACATGTGAATATGAAAAAGAAAAGTTTTCATGATGGTTATTCAGCAGAATATCTTGGACAAAGGAAAAGGATAGTACTTACATTGATTGTAAGATTAGCTCCAAAAGTGATAGAAGAGGGGGGAAAAGATAATAATGGTAGATTTGTAGTAATAAGGAGCTACTGGCAAGGGAGAAGGATTACACTGGTATGTATTTATATTCCACCTAAAACTGCTATATTGGAGCTGAAGAAAATTCTCGGAGAAATAATTAGCTTTCAGCAGGGAATATTAATGTTGGGGACTGGAATTTGATTTTCAGTACTGAGGATGTATCTGGGATGCCCAGAAGGGAAAATATAATAAAAGAGGGTATATTTTTGAAGAAATTTATGAAAATATTTGGCATGGAAGTTGTGAATTCAGAATAGGTGTTTGGAGTGAATGCACATATTATTCCTCAAGATACAAAAAATAGGCTAGGCTAGACAGAACTTTTATTTCACAGGAACATGTGTATTTAATTGAATGTTTTGATACATGTCCAATAACTATTTTAGATCACACTCCAATAATAACTAAAATAAAAATGCATGGTAATAAAATAAAAATGAGACACTGGCACTTTTCTACCTATCTGTTCAAAAGAGGGGAATTTAAGGAAAGGGTAGTGGAAATTATTTTGGAGTTATTAGAGAAGATAGAAATTTCTTAATAAAATATTGCTGGGGACTGGGATAAAATTAAAATGGGGTTTAAAAACTGTGTGGCAATAAAAGAAAGAGAGATATGGGTAAGAAGCAACAATAATTATTTAGAGTAACTGACAAATGTTATAGTATTGCAGAATAGGGGGAATCTCACAGAGCAAGATCAGAAGCAATTGCAGAATGCTAAACAGAAAGTAAGGGATTACCTCAATAATATGCATGAGTTTACAAAGACTACTGTTAAGCAACTGTATTTTGATAACCCCAGAACACAAAATATTTTAGCACAATGACTCAGACAACAGAATGTAGAAAGGATTGTTGCCAAACTTAGGGAGCCTATAACAAGGAAGCTAGCAAGAGATCCTTTAGAAGTACTAGAAACATTTTGGAAATTATCAAAATCTGTATAAAGTAGAGAAATATACAAATCAAGAAAAGGCACAATCGAAGTGTTTATGGAAGAATTAAATATGCCATGGTTAGAGGTAGACAAGGCTCAATTACTAACAGTTAGGATAAGAGGAGAAGAGATAAAAATGGTGCTGTATAACTAATCTATAGGAAAGTCCCATAGAATACATGGTATTCCTCTAGAAGTTTGGAAGCTAGGAGGGAAAAATGATAAAGATCTGGAAGGTTTTGTTTGACAGTGTTTTAAGAGGAGGAGAAGCACAAACATCCTGGAAGAAAGTGGTCATGGCTGTATTACATAAAGATAGTAAAGACCCATCAGATCCAGCTTCATAAAGGCCCATTTCAATTATAAACCATGATTATAAAGTGTTTATGTCTATAATGGTTAAACGAATGGCAAGGTGTTGCCAAAATTAATAGATATGGATCAGTTTGGTTTTGTGGAGGGGAAGCAAACATTTGACAGCATTAACAGAACAATGATGATCTACAGGGAAACAAAATATAAGAAAATACCACTGTTGTTAGTGGGTCTTGATTCAGAGAAAGCATTCAACAGAGTAAGCTGGAATTTTATGAGCAGGGCAATGGAAGCATTTGTATTCCCTGATAAAATTATAAGGTTGATTAGGAGGATGTATGAGGAAGTGGGGGCAAAATTAAAGTGAGTGGGTTCCTCTCTGATAATGTCTGAGAAGAGGAACCAGGCAGGGGTGTCCTCTTTTACTTTTGTTATCTGCATTATATGTATATCGTGTATTAACTAGCTCTGTCTTTACATTTTAGTATTGTATTGCCTATCTCTGTTTAAGTTGTTATAACCATTGGAGCTTTTCTCCCCGGGCCTCTACTGAAAATGGACATATATCCAGCTAGACTAGCCCGGTCAACAAATGTAAAATAAAATAAAATAAATAAATAAAATAAAAATTACAATTAAAACCACTGGCAAAAAATAAGGGACTCAGACATCCAAGGATATAATTGGTATGGTAGTCAAGAAAAGCTGGCTTTATTTGCAGATGATATTTTATATGTGAGAAAAATCAGAAAAGGACACATTAGTTGTGAAACATTTTGAGACAGTTTCACATCTTCTCAGGATACCAAATTAATGAAGATAAAACAAAGGCAATATCTGTAAACTATGTACCCACACACAAATGTGTTCAGCGATACCATTATGTGTGGGGACATGATAAAATGAAGTACTTTGTAGTATGGATTAAAAAAGATTTTTGTGGCAGATAAGATATGTGGAAAGAGAGTAAACAAAAGATAATATAAAAACTGAGAAATTGGAAGCTTATTTTTATGGCTATGGATAGCAAGATAGAAACCGTTAAAATGTTTTAGTCCCTTTAGTTTTATACCCAGGTTAGGCATATTTGTATCAACCAGAGGTGAAGTTGTGGATAGCAATTAATAAAGAACTGAAGGATTTTGTCTGTGAGGGAAAGAGAGCAAGAATCAAGTGGGATAAGCTGATTCTTCCGATAGAACAAGGTGGTTTGGGATAACCTGATTTGAAGGGGTATTTCAGAGCTACACAGTTTAGGCTTCTACACATAGCACAAGTAGAAAGCTATAATTTAAAATGGAAAGGGATGATGATGAAGCACGGTGAAAGGTCCAGAAATAAGGAGAGACTGGGATTTTTGATGCATCACTTACATACAGAATATTCACAAAGAAACAGAAATCATTCTAAGAACTAAGCCAGCATGGGAATGAAGAAAGGAGTTTCTGCCAATAAAGATGAATGTAATTAGGGATACAGACAACAGAAAAGAAGTACTGGAATTTATTGAAGAAAACTGGAAAAGGAGGCAAGGTATTGGGAGCAAATAATTAGAGAGGAAATAGAATGGGAAGAGACCAAGGATTTGTTTGGACTACAGATTAGAGATTCCTTCCCTGTCAAGGACTGATATCAGCGTATTGGCAAAGGGAAAGGAATAAGGGGATCCTAAGTGAAAGACCAGCACTGGTAGAATTTTTAGTAGAACCTAGAACAGTAACTGTTGCTAAAATGGGTTAATTAGTAGAGCATAGAGAATACTGCATGATAACTATAAGAATCAATCAGAGGAGGTTAGAAAGGATTGGGAAGAGAGATTGGATAAGCAATTCACAAAGAAACAATGGGGAATATATGTGTGTCTCCCAAATATGCAACAAATTCTAGAAGATTTAGGATCTTTGCTTGGAAGTGTTTACATAGGTATTTTATACACCGAGTAGACTCCAAAGAATTTTTCCTCGTGTAGAGAGCAAATGTTGGAGGTGTGATGTGTAAGAAAGATAATTGGGAACCTATTTTTGAGGAGTTTACTAAGTTGGTAGGCTTTAGAAATTCCCTGTACACTACCCTATCAGAAATCCTGGATGAGCAAATTGGTAAAACTAAGGAAATTATTTTTTGAGCTATGATACAGAATCGGAATTACCTAAACGTAGTAAGGCCTTGCTTAGTCTAATTATGGTGGTTGCCAAAAAAGCGATTACTAGAAAATGGAAATCAAAGTCTAAACCAACTGTACTAGAAGTAGTGAATATAGTAACAAGATGAAATAACTGGAAATGGGATCTTTAGAAAAGGATAGGAGCAAATTACATAGAGAAATGGGAATAGTGGGAACAGTACCTGTAGAATAACATTTTTTAGGCAGAATGAGCTTTAAAAGAAGGCAATATTTGAATAAAATATGTAAAGTTTGACTGACAATGACTGGATAGATTGTAAGTGATGTATAATGTTTGCAACTAAAAATATGTCAATATGGTTTGTTTTAATCTATATAAATGCATGATTGCCTATGCCATAAGTGATAGTTTAACAAAGATGTTCCTTCTTAAAAAAAATAAGATTTGTATGACCCATATTTAGGAATTGTGTTAATGATTTGCACACACAATATACTAAATTCCCATCCATGACTGAAGGCAAGCATGGGGAATGCTTTTACACAATCAACTAGTACACATACCACAATGCCAGTCTTACTGGGTAGGAGGATGTCCAACATTTGGCACAATGGGGGACGGCAGGACAGGGTAGCATACCACAGTGCTTACCTATTGCACAACACTGTTGCACTCAGTCCTCTATAGTTGTAGGTAATACAATTCATAAAAAAATTTAGATGCCTTAGAACAACAAGGAATATATCCCATACAGATGTGCAGTTTAGTGCCACCTATGAGACAAGACAGTCTGGTTCACAGTGCTCATATAAGACACAATGTACTAATACATAGACTAGAAATACTTTAGACAAGAAGGAGAATACCATCCACAAGCATTAGGACGTTATTGCCTTTTCAGAACTTCTTAAAAGAGGACAAAACAAAAAAAACAGATTTGAGATATGACTTGGATACAGTTAGTTCCACAGTGCAGTCTATACATAACCAGACAACAAACTGCTCAGTCTTATTACCAATGCTACCCGTGACCTTCTGCTCCAGTTTCAAGAACCTAGTACTTGAGATATAACACTGGGAACTGAAGAAAGCCTACATGTCCAAAAACTGAGGGGAGAAAGGAAGCAAGGCTGAAAGGCCTGGACGTGGGCTAGCATTCCCCTATTTTATTAGTATGAGGCCTACAGAAAACCATGACAGGCATTTCTTGCACATGAGGGCAAACTACATGTGCCATTCATTTATCATGAAATCTAAACTGCATTCTGAATCCTGGGCACAAAGACCAGTATGATAAAAGAGGTAGACCATTAATCTTTCTTCTTACAGTATTAAAAGCATAGTAAGGTGCAGAAAGCAATGCATAACTGTGTAATTAAGATTGCCCACTTTGTTACACAAGTCAAATGTTGTCTGCATCTGACTGAAAGGGACAGGCACAGCTAAAACTGAAGAAAGCAGGTCTGCTGTAATGGAATATTACATATAAACCAAATCAACAAGTCAATTGGAGGGACAGTTCAGTATGAAAAATGCTCAAAAAAAAAAAAAATAAGAGAAGACAAGCAATAAATTATGATGCCATCTTATGGATAACATGCAGGGAAGGATGAGCAAACAAATGAAGAGCCAGTAAATTTTAAAGAAATACAATTAACACATTGAAAAACTCTCAAAATAATGGCTGTGGATCATACAGCAATAAAAATAAGCAAGCAGAACCTGTAAGGCAGTAATAGAAATTAAATGCAAGGATTAATATCCAGGCAAAGTCCAATGTCTGTCAGAGACAACAGTTACCCATTATGGCAAAAAACATGCAGGAAAAAACAGTAAATGTTAAGTATATGGAAAAGGACATGAGGCAGAATCACAGCTTGAGAATTGGGCTATAACAAAGATATTGACCACCCATCTGAGAAGTGGTGGAGAAGCAGTGGACTTTGATGTCCACATTCAAGTAACAAAGGACATAGCTAAAGGATATCATTCACTGTTATGTGGTGGAAGGGCTAACAACAGATGAAACTTGTGTTGACCAAAAAAAAAAAAAAATCCACAGTAGTAATAACAGTTTCCGTCATAATACAATAGGACAAAGAATTTGCATGAAAGAAATATTTTACATGCATGTTACACTAGGGTGAGGCATCAGTCACACACAAACTCATGACACAAGAAAAAAGGCTTAGCTAGTGAATAAAGAACTTGCTGCATAATCTGTGTACAACACTGTTCATAAGACAATGGACACCCTTCAAACCCTACACAAAAACAGTACAGTTTAACAGAATGAAATTGACATAAGCAACATAAAGATGAGTTTCATTTAGTAGCTAATCTAATAGATTTGTATCTAAACAGTGAATCAATTAAAAAACTATGCTAGAATCAACACAAATATAATAGTAAAAATCAACAAACTTCAAGAAACAAAAGCTGCATATACACTATCACACTACAGTACCTAACACTGCAATGCACACAATACAGAAAATATCCACATGATAAAATAGTAAAACAGACAAAACTTATACTTACAAGGTGAATGGCTCTACCCTAAATCTACCTAATGTAAAATACTAACAAGTGTGTCTCTCTTAGGAGTGGTCTGTTTTCCATTCACTAAGATAGGATACAAACTCCGGTGATAGTTTGGTACCCCTGTTGTCTCCAGGCAACTTACCACTGGCATACTGTTATTCCCACTTGATGCCTCGCCCACCTTTTGTTCCCACCTTGCTTCTGTGGATATTTGTATGCTACATGACTGCACTGTTACATTTAAAACATCTACCCCTTGATCGTGGCCATGTACCTGAATAATTGGCTTTCCCTGTTACTAAAAGACTCTGTTGGGGTGGTTTAGGCTGTCAACCATGGATTCCTTATATCCATGTGCAGCACTGGGTATCCCCTTCTTGTGCAGTGATGCCCTGCTTGCTATGTAGAGATCCTCTTTTTTCCCCAGCTCATCCACAGAGTTACACTCCTGGTCTGCTAACCAGATTCTCATGTCCTGAGGCAAAGTGCTAAGGGCTTGTTCCCTCACCAAAAGGTCTACCAGACTTTCAAAAGTGGTGACCTGACATCCAGTCATCTAGTTATGAAATTAAGTGCTTAACTCAGCAATATAATCACATACACTTTCATCGTCCTTGCGTCTATGCTCACAAAACTAGTGTGCATGGCAAAGATATATATGGCACGATCTGCAATTCACACTCTCACGAATGTAAACTATGCCATCAATATCATTACTCAGCTATGTATGTCATGAGTGCATCACCGAAACAGATATCATTGGAAGATGTGTATGGAGGGACATGAGGAAGGATGCATTGCACTCAGGTATTGGTGTGGTGAAGGCTGTGAACTATGAAGGTATTATGGCCTGTCATGTGAATGTCCTGCACATACTCAGTAGTTGTGTTTAATACAAGGGGGTACTCACCACCATGGATGCATACAGGTGGACATTCCACATACCATATATTTCAGAACACAGGCCACATAATAACTTGTCTGCTGATAGAGTGTGACATCTACATGATCCTTGGTTTTTGCATTTATTTGCATAATGAAACAAATCCCTACATTTTTTTTCATCTCATGTGTTGTCATGGCTGTGTATTGATACTGTTTGTATTATACCAGTATCACAGTTGGAGTCAAAGATTGTGCACAATCTGTAGTCCTCCAGACAGATGTTGGGAGACAGGATTTGTATGTCATTCTTGACATCTGTAATTTCAATAATGGACAAGAAAGGACCTAGCAGACGGCTCTGATGTACACACTTGATCACTGGGCATGAGATATAGGTCACTTCACACATTTCTACATATTTAGATGCCATGTATGTGATCCACTGTTTACCCACTTGGTGATATAGGTGTAGTGTCATTCTGGAGTGAATACCTCAGTGTGGACTTCTGTCAACTGCCTTGGCCTTTTCAAGTTCCACATAATGATTCTCTTTGAGGACATCTGACAGATGTAACAGACATAGATGTAGCATCAAAAACTCACACGTCTGTTGCACACAGCCAGGATATTACTGGTGTCCATTTAAAGAAGGTCGATGATGACATGTTGGTCTACCTCAGATCAGGACAGTCAGGATGTCTCTATACACGCATGCATCAGCTGCTGTCCCCAGCCTAATCAGATGGATGCATGTCAATGTATACCTTTCTACAGGAACATATTCCATCTGGAGGGTGTGTTGAAATGTGTATCACACCATGACAGGTAGGTGTATGTTGTGATTCACACTATAGGTGATCTGTGATGTTGTCACATCCCACTATTTCTGCATGATAGGCCTCCATAAAGGTAACACATTGCATACTGCCTATCTTGATCTTCTCTAGAGTTTGGACACAATCCCCCTACACAGGTATCATTGACAAACTCTACCAGCTGGGGATTAACACATGTCACTAGATGGTTAACAAATGTCATCACTGACAGAACACATACTGTGAAAGTTGGTGAGTCAACATCTACCATTGCAGCTGTCACCACTGCTGTACCCCAAGGATCTGTGCTGGGCTCTGTATTGTTTGGAATCTATTTCTCAACAGTCCAGGCTACACAATACGACCTGTAGCTTACCAAGTTTGCTGATTCATACATATTGGTTGCAATCACGGAGTCCAGCAACGCTGTGACTACAGTACTAGAGGGGCTAGCGCACTTAAAATGATTGGTGCCAAAGCCACATGGTCTACTAATAAATACAGAATGTGTCAGGATTTGTGTCTTATGCAAAGTGGAATTTCCTGGTAAATACACCATTGAGAACACTCCCCCATACTGAAACCAGTGGTGCAAGAATTGTGAATGCACATAGATAGCAATCTGAACTTTGACTGTGTCCACAGTGTTATGGAAAGGCTATGTTGTGCACCTCAGAAGTCAGGCCATTGTATCCAGATCTCAGGAGGATACAGCAGTACTGTAATCAAACCTCATCTGAACACTGTAATACTTTCTTGTGCATGTACCTCACCAGACACCTGCAGCAGTTGGCCAGACCACAGGAGTTTCACACCAAGAAACTACAGGTACTACAAATCATGCCATGATGTACATAGATATACTAAAAGCCTTGTTCATGAAATCCGTATTGGAAAAGATGAGGTGGCTTTTCCCCCAGTATACAGGACATCTGTGACCCTGCCTTCATGTGTATACTGCACATCCACAAATCACCAGAGTATGTTGAGAGGAAGATGGTAAAAGCAATCTCCCACATTCTGTCTCTACTGTCAAGCAAGCCTCCCTCACCCACACACAAACAGTTGACTGCAGTGAGAGAAAAAAATTCCTACCTAATTACATAGATTACAGAACAAAGTATTGTATGCAAGTGCCATGGCACAAGTCTGACTTGGAGTGTCTGAGACAACACATTATAGCTGATGACATTAGCAGTGTCTGCTGAGGAGACTATAACAATGTTCCACATGCTGGGGTAAAATACTCTCTGTAATGTCAAGCAACAACTCTCTCACACACACACACGCACACACACACACACACACACACACACACACACACACACACACACACACACACACACACACACACACACAGTTGACTGCAATGAGAATATGTATGCAAATGCCATAACTCCTGTCCAACTTGGAGTGTCTCAGACATCACTTTATAGCTGATGACATCAGCAGTATCTGAATATAACAGTGTCCTACATGTTGGTGTAAAATAATATCTGTAATGTCAAGCAACAACCCACACACACACACACACACACACACACACACACACACACACACACACACACACACACCCATACACACTTGACTACAGTTAGAACAAAACAACTATCTCTTAAGTACACAGACTACAGAACACATTACTTTACACAAGTGCCACAGCTCAAGTCCAACTTGGAGTGTCTCAGACAGCACTTTATAGCTGATGGCATCAGAAGTGTCTGTTAAGGAGAATATAACAGTGTCGCACATGCTGGTGTAAAATTCTGTCTGTGATGTCAAGCAACATCTCTCTCACACACACACACACACACACACACACACACACACACACACACACACACACACACTGTTAACTGCAGTGAGAACAGAATCCCTACTTATCTAAGTACACAGACTACAAAACTCAGTACTTTATGCAAGAGCCAAGTCCCAAGTCTGTCTCAGTCTTTCATATGGCTGCAGCTCAACGTATAGTGCATGACATTAGCAGTGCATGTTGGAGAGAAGAAGTTGAGAGGTCTATATAAAATGCATCTGTATGCATGTGCAACTATCAAATATTGTCAATTCATGGGATTGAACCTGTTACTGCAGGATACATACTTCTGCTCCTCTGGCTAGGCACATACACAGACACAGTTGACTGCAGTGAGAACAGAACCCCTACCTATCTAAGTAGATGGACTACAGAAATTAGTACTGTATGCAAGCACAAGACAAAACTGACTTTTATATGGCTACATGTCAACTTATAATGGATTAGCAGTGCACGTTGGAGAGAAGAAGTTGGGAGGCCTGTATGAAATGGATGTGTAAGCATGTAGAAGCATCAAAATACTGTCAATCCATGGAATTGGAGTGGTAATTGTAGGATACACACTTCTGCTTTTCTGGCTAAACATACACACACAGACACACACAGACACACACAGACACACACACACACACACACACACACACACACACACACACACACACACACACACACACACACACACACACACCCAGTTGACTGCAGTGAGAACAGGACCCCTACCTATGTACACAGGCTATAGGACAAAGTACATTAGGCAAGCACCATGACACTAGTCTGACTTTTACAAGACTGCAGGTGAACTTATAGTAACAGGTAGCCTTATTGAGCATAGGTGTATGGTTGTTGTTTGCAGAGAAATTTTGTGAACAGCACCAACTCACCCTGTCCATGAGGGACATAGATGTCACCTCAGAGGTGACTTTACAATCACCAAACCAATAGTCAAGGCTGCACTTGAACAGGGTCATTGAAGAGCACTGATTCACATGCAGTGGGAGCCTATTACAGAGGAGTTTGAGTCATTGGGGGATATATCTGTCTCCCCAGCATATTTTGTTTATGTCACAGGCTAGGTTGAGAACCCTGGGCCAAGTTATTCTCTTCCCATTTGATTTGCAGATGTGCAGTATTTCCAGTAGAGCTGGGTGTGAGACTGTCCTGAAGGGCAGCATAGGTCACCTTTCAGCAGTCTGCATGATACTGAGTACACTGGCAGGTCTTTCAGTCTTTCCATGTATGCCATGTTTGGAGGCCCTGGAGTCTCCCAGGCACAACTCTGTGTTTTCTTCAATTGCTGCAGGTGTCTGGTGAGGCACAGACAGAAGGGAGCATTTTGCTGAATTAGTGGTCTTATAAGGGTAGAGTACAGCAGAGGTATGACCACCTTGGTCGTGGATGTGATGTCAATATGTATGACGTGCACAATGCAGAATGTGTGTGTCACCACTATGGACACATAGTGATGAAAGTGTACATTGCTATCAACATGTGTCCCAAGTCTCATAACACTGTGTTTCAGCTAAAAGCGGTGCAATGTATAGCATAATTAGTAGGGTACCTTATTGCCAAAGGGGACAATTAGCCATTGTATGCTTTAAGGTTCAGTTCATGAGTTTGGCATCAATCATTTGTATGCAGCAGCTCTTTCCGTAATATGTTACCATCAATGGGTGACTTTATATTAGTGCATCCAGTTACCAGTCATCTGCAAACTTGGTAAACCACAAGCCATCTAACATTGCCTCCACTTCAGGGAACTACTTTGCAAACAGTTGCAGGCCCAGTGCACATCCTTGTGGTATTCTAATGGTAATTGGCTACTGGTGGAGGTGCAGTCCCCAACTTTGACAGCATTTGTTATGTCAGTTGCGTACCTTTGTATTACTGTATGGCTTAATTGCCACATGGGGGATCTTCATTATGACATATGAATGGGGGATAGTGTTAAAGGCCTTAGATAAGTCAACATAGGAGGTATGTCTTGTTATCCATCATCCAGGTGTCTACAGTCAGTATCCAAGAAGTCCACAAGGTACAATAAGCAAGATGTACCCTTGACAAAAACAAAATGGATAGGGTCAAGTGGGTTGATGATCACCTATGCACATGTGAATATGGTCCATGCCGATTCCTTCCCTAGCCTTGAAAATAAGTGTTTTTAGGCATATGGGTCAATAGTTGTAGTTCTGCATGTTACCAGATTGAGGTGCATTGCATAATACACAACATTTGATATTACATTTTGTACTGTGGTTGACATATGTGTAGAAAAAGTACTGAGACATCAGGGTTGCAGTGCTTGAGGGGGTGGCAACAGATGGATATATTGTAAATGTGTGACATATTGTTAGATAGGGCCCTTAGTTTGTAATGTTTACACACATGTCATGTCATACACTGGAAATGGACCGTAAACAGCAATAATAGAGCATAATATAAATATTACCATAGCACAGCAAGCAGCAGGATTTGCATGACAGTTAGCAAAGTGCATACACATGCGAGATACACAAGTTTGCTCCTAGGTAAGGAGTGCACAAACACGAGATGTATTGCTGAAGCCTGACAGTTAGTACTGTGTCTATGAAATACACCTGCTGCTTAACTGACTGTGTGGCAGCACGTGTTAATACATTGACACATTACTTTTTTTGGCCCAGATGGTACTGGGTCCAAATACAGGTATATCCAATAATTTAAAATACTTTTCATTACAGAGTGATAATACAATGACATGAATTGTTTAAACGAGATGTGTTGCTGCATTTTGCCACCACTCACCATCGCTGTGCATTGGTGTGCAATGCAAACCTGCTCACAAACATGGAGCCCAAAAAGTCAAGGGATCCATTGCTTTTTCTGCTACTTATGTGTTTTGTGTGTGATTCTAATTTTTGACAAGATTAAAGATGTTAAAATGGGGTAGATAGGAAAGTGGTGAAATGGGGAGCAAGCAGAGGGAAGAGCAAAGTCTGACAGTTAGTACTGAGTCGCTGGAATACACCTGCTACTTAGACACTGTGGCAGCATGTGTTAATGCAGTTAATGCAGTGATACATTCCTTTTTGAGGCCAGATGGTACTGGCTTTGAATACAGCAGTATGTAATACTTTTAACTACGTTTGCATTACCGTTACTGTGTGTTGGTGCACGTTCATTTTCTGAAAAAATATTGATGTAAAATAGAACAAAAGTATCATGGTCTGTGTTTATTTTAACAGTATTCTATTGAATAGTACATAAATCTGGTCCACCACAGCCTCATGGATGTCTTTTCAAGTTATATTGTGCAATTTTCCTTCAGTCATGTTCTTATCTTCCCACAAATTCCCACCATGTCTGCCACAGATGTAGAGTAATGAGGAATGATGCTTTGCCACCAATTCCAGTCATTGCTTTTACTGGAAGTGTGCACAATGTTTGAAAATGTGCTCCTCTTGTCATCACGCAGAAAGATGGTGCTCAGCAGTGCACAGTTCCAAGCACTGTGTTTGCGCAATGGTAAGCAGAGCACAATAGTAGCAAGCAAAGCAAATTCAAGAGTATTAGATGTACATGGAGTTGTTTATGTGTGTTAGACAAATGTGAAGGTCATGGCAGTCCAGATAGCAGACATATACATACAGGAATATAGTACGCAATATATTCATAGTCATACATTGGAGAATAAATGTGATAATAGATAGAGAGATGAATACATAATTGTCACAATACTAATGCCTCTGCAGTCATATATATAATTAATATCGGCTATACCATGTCAAGTGTTATAAGTGAGAGGGACTATAATGGGAAGTGGAACAGTGTTAGAAAAATATATAATAGTAATATGCATGCTTAGTGCATTCGAGGTTTAAAAGGGTTAATACATTTATTCTGTTCACACTGCATGAATCTGCACAGCTATTAGAAACTTAACAAGAGACATTTAATTTCTGCTAATGTCATGAAAATAACAAGAGACATTTCATTTCTGCTAATGTCATGAAACTTAACAAAGAGATATTTCATTTCTGCTTATGCCATTAGAAAATATGCAGCTGCTAGAAGCTTTGATAAAGAAAACAGTAGATGCTTGAAAGTATAAACCATAGTCAGCATTAATTGTACCAAAGCTAGAAATGTATCTTGAATCTAGACAAAATGTAACACATGTATTAGAACTGTACAATTAAAGAATTGAAAAGTTAAGGTGGGCTAAAATAAGCCCAAGGCCAGGTTGTTTTTCTCAAAATGTTTTTGCAAGACAGCAAATAATCTGACCATGTCAGCAATAAGTCTGGTAACATTTTCTGTGAAACATACAGAAAGCTGTGTCCAACTACGTCAGCAATAGAATAGTAACATTTTCTATATGACATGAAGAGAACTGTATAAGAATAATATACTGATCACCAAAGAGCTAGACAAATTCTGTACCTACATGCTTTGTCTCCTTGCTGCAAGTAATAAAAGGGTGCCGTGTCCAACTACGTCAGCAATAGAATAGTAACATTTTCTATATGACATGAAGAGAACTGTATAAGAATAATATACTGATCACCAAAGAGCTAGACAAATCCTGTACCTACATGCTTTGTCTCCTTGCTGCAAGTAATAAAAGGGTGCCTTGCTTGAACCTAATGTGCATTGGTCTTTGAAGTTTTTTCCTTTTACAGATTGGTCCTTCAGACCATCTCTTCACCTCGGATCAGACGGCCAGGTGGCTGAAACCGTATGGGGAAGAAACCAAATTGGTTCTTCTTATATGGAAAATCCTCTGACTGAATTGCAGTTCAAAAGAGGCCAGCCACTTTCGGATCTGTGACTGAAGGATGAGTATCCACGAATCGGTGATCAATCACGTAGGCTCAGGTAAGGTGAATCTACTTTTTTCTGTTTTCTGTTTTAGATCAGGGACTAGATGTGTATTGTTTTTGTCAGATTGTATTTTTGCAAGTCAGGGACAAAAAAAGATTACTGTGTTGTCATAGATCAGGAGAAACAGAATAAGTAGGCAGTCATTCTGAAGAGACTATAACAAAATCTGTGGTACCACGTTAAAAATTAAGAGAAGTTGCATAACAATCAAAGGGTAAAACAAAATGGGTAATAATTGCACAAAAAGACCCCAAAACCCGCCGTTAACAGAAGATGCAAAATATATGCAGACGCAGCGCACCGACAATATTAAATATTATTTAAAATGGGTTAATAAATACGAATTCGACAGAAAATTAGAAAAATCCTCGCTTATCAAACTTAACAGCTCAAAAACTATTCCAAGGGTCGGGTAAAAAAGCAATGTCGATTAGGAATTCCTCAGGCACACAGGTGGCTGGAGGAAGTAAACCATAGGGAACAAAAAAACAAAGATTCAAAAGCAATGTTTTTAGATAAGGAGGATAATAACTTAGTAATAGCATCAGCACCTCCGCCTCCCTTACCAGAATATGAAGCAAGTGAACAGATTAGTCCACCCCCACTATATCCTGTTGTCACTGAAGACAGAGATATTGTGAAATTAAAACTGACTAAAATTAGAGATCCCATTGGGACCAGGTCCAGATCAAAGGCAGGTAATTCAGAAGAAGGTATCGAGTTATGGCAAATAGTTAAGAATTCACGATCTATAGGTGAAGAAGAAGAAATATGCCTGCTTATAGAAGTACCCAATCCTCAGGCAGGTCAAGACAATCAGGACCCAAGTATCTTAGTGTATAGACCTTGGACTCCAGAAGATATCCGGAAAGCCATTGAGGGAATTCCAGATCCAAAGGTTAATTTTAGAAAATTCTCAGAAGATTTACAAGGAATGAGGTTGAGTTATAACCTAAACAGAGAAGAAATAGAAAAAAGTAGTTAGACAAATTGTAGGGCCAGATTGGTACATGATTAGTGGGAACTGGAATCCCCGTGACGCTGGACCCCTCCCACATAGCAGTGCAGAATTAGACACCAGAGTAAAAGGTCTTACAGACCGCATCTCTGAAAAATGGAAACCTAGGGCAGACTGGACTTGCATTAATCAATTCATCCAACAAGAAGGTGAAACAATTGATGGGTATTATGCCAGATTGTTAGAATGTTTTAATAACCACTGTGGAATGCAGGTTCCTGAAGATCAAACACAAGATTCCCCATATGAACAGCAGTTAAATAATGCATTTTTAAAAGGCAGTAGCACGCCTATAAGCAGTTTTATTACAAAACACATGGTAGACCATCATACAAGCAGGTTACAATCATTACTTGAATATGCTAGGCATGCCAAAAGGCATTTTAATAGCAAAAAGAAAAAAGAAAGCTCAAGTATTTTCTGTAGAAGCTGGAGCAGAAGTTTATGTTGTACAGTCTGAGAAAAAGGGAAAAAAAACGCGCAGGGAAACAAACAATCTAATCAGAGATCAGAGGACTTTGAAGGGAGGAAAAAAGGGGAGAATGTTTTAAATGCGGTAAAAAGGGACATTTGGCAAGGGATTGCAAGAAAAACAAGAAGGCAACAACGGAAGACAAAGAGGGTGAGGACGACTGTATAGTAGTCAAGAATCACTAAAAGGGGCTAGCGAAGAAAGGACAAATGAGAATGTGATAGGGGGAGTAGAGGAAGTGCAGGAAGTTAATGACAATGAAGAAAATGAAATATTAGGCCTAGCTTTATTGAGCTTGGAGCTCTATTTAGCAGACATGAAACCAGAAGTTACACTCTTGGTAGAAGGGAGGGAGGTCAAATTTTTGTGTGACTCAGGGGCATCACGAACCCTGATACACCCCTCCAAACTGCCAGAAAACACAGAGTCACCTGATTACATACTGGTCAAAGCAGCTAATGGACAGCTGTATCGGGAGCCTCTCTCCCGTAACATTGCAATAACTGATCCAGTTTCAGGATTGACACAAAGAAGCAAAATTGTAGTTTCTGCAAAGTGCCCAGTAAACCTTTTGGGCAGAGACCTCATGCAGCTATTTGGTATAGCAGTAGTCCCAACCATGCAGGGTATGGAAGCACAGCGACAAATTAACACTTTTGTAGTGCAATTGGAGGGTGAAATGTTTTATTGGTACAGCCAGGACTTGGTTATGACTGGTCCAGGGACTGTGACCAAAGAGTTAATGAACCTAGCCATCAGCAAGTTCCCCTCCCTTGACATTGATAAGCAACACCTGTTGCACTGTACCCTGTATTACTGCAACACACCAGGACCTGATAAGGAATATGAGCAAGAGTTATTTAAAAATCATGCAAACAGACTGATATTGTGTAACCTGTACTGGGACACAGAAGGGAACCGTGTAGCCAGCTGTTGATTGCCCCAGGAGTTCTTTGCACTTTATAAGTCTAATTGATTACCACATGTTAGCTTAACCAAAAACAGAAATACAGAATGGGCAGACCTAGGAGAAAAAGTAATGAGATGGGAGAAACAGACAGAACTAGAACTGTCAGAACAAGGAATAAAAGTACAAAAGTTGAATTGGATAACTCAGACCAACCCAGCTGTGCACTTGCAGTCTAGCGAGGACAGATGATTGACACTCCTATTAAAGGAGGAAGAGAATGCCTTACGAGACATACCAGAGACCCTCTGGTCAACAGGGAAATCAGATGTAGGACTCATTTGTACAGTGGGATCCATTACTATCACGCCAAAGTCAGCATTCAGACCACAAAAAAGACAGTATCCCTTAAGAAAAGATGCAGAGGCAGGGATAAAGCCTATTATAGCAGCCTTACTTAAAGGAGGGATACTAGTAGAATCTCCCGATTCACCATGTAACACACCCTTATTTCCAGTTAAAAAGGCCAATGGAGAATGTCGTATGGTCCAGGATTTACAAGCCGTAAATGATGCAGTAATACCAAGGGCACCCACGGTGCCAGACCCACACACCATGTTGAATGATTTGAAACCTCAACAAAAGTATTTTTCTGTGGTAGACATCAGCAACTCGTTCTTTTCGATACCGATACACCCTGATAGCCAGTATTGGTTTGCATTTACATTTCAGGGGAAAAGGTATACATATACGCGACTACCACAGGGATATTGTGAAAGTCCAACGATATTCTCACAAGAAATGGCAAGCAACTTGGCAGGATTCACCCCACCAAGAGGCAGTCAGATTTTACTTTATGTTGTTGACATCTTGCTGGCGGCCCCCACCCAGCAGGATTGTAGAGAAGATACCATAGCACTTCTACGATTTTTAGCCGCTGCGGGACATAAGGTAAATAAAAATAAACTGCAGCGTTAGAAAAAACAGGTCAAATACCTAGGATATGTAATATCCAAGGAAGGTAGAACGTTAGATGAGGACAGAAAAATAGCAATTTTGCAAGCACCAAAACCCACTACCAAGAAGGAAATGATGTCCTTCCTGGGTACAACTAATTTTTGCCGGAGCTGGACTCCAAACTATGCTTTGGAATCTGCACCTTTGACTGACCTTATATATAAGAAGCCTATGGCAGCACAGGATTTGTTACAATGGACACCAGAGGCAGAATCTGCCTTCTGTAAACTAAAGCAGTTAATAGCGTCCTCATTAGTTCTGGGATTGCCAAACTACCATAAACATTTTTTCCAAACTGTAGATTGTAAGCAGGGTTACATGACATCAGTGTTAACACAACAGCATTGTGATAAGCAATGCCCCATTGCTTACTACTCATCACAACTAGATCCAGTGGCACAGTCCTTACCCCACTGTGTACAAGCAGTAGTTGCAGCTGCAATGGCAGTACAGGCTTCAGCCTCAGTAGTCTTGTTCCACCCTCTCACTTTGAGAGTACCTCATGCAGTCGCGATTATTTTACTACAAGAAAAGGTGGCATATCTTTCCCCTGCTAGGCATCTTTCCTGTATGACTATATTATTGAGCCAACCTCATATGACAATTGAACGATGCACGACTTTAAACCCTTCTACTCTGCTCCCAACCCCTGCAGATGGCACACCGCACTGCTGCCTGCAGGTAATTGAGCAAAAGACACTACCTAGAAAAGATCTCATGGATATCCCCTTGCATGATGCTGAAGTGACATACTACGTGGATGGCTCATGCAAAAGGGGTCCTGCAGGACAGAACCTAGTAGGATATGCAGTAGACTCTGATACTGGGATTATAGAAGCAAAACCTTTACCACACAACTTATCTGCACAGGCAGCAGAATTGATTGCCCTGACACGGGTATGTACCTTAGCAAAGGGTAAATGTGTAAACATTTTTTATCTGATAGCCAGTACGCTTTTTCTACTGTACATGTTTTTGCGTAACAGTGGAAAAACCGGGGAATGATAACATCTACTGGCAAACCTATATATCATGCACAGTTTATTTTAGATCTTTTAGAATCTATTCAGTTACCTCAGAAAGTAGCCATTTGTAAATGCACAGCTCACACCAAGCAACAAGATAGGATTTCAAAAGGTAACGTGAGAGCTGATACAGCTGCAAAACAAGCAGCCACAGAAGTATTTCTTTTAAGTGAGGAATTACAACCCTCTGAAACTTTAGATCTAGATATGTTAAAGACAATGCAGACACTCACTACACAAGCTGAAAAACAGCGATGGATAAAATGAGGAGCAATCCTCGAAAAGGGGCTGTACGTCTCTAGAGAGGGAAAACCGATACTACCCTCTAATTTGTTTCACTATGCAGCATTGTTGAGCCATGGGCAGTGCCATGTCTCAACAGGGGGGATGGTACAGCTGGTGAACCAGGTGTTCACAACGTACGGATTTATAAACTACTCTAAAAAATTTTGTTTGATGTGTCAGATTTGTAACAAACATCATGCACAGGGGGCGATAAAGCCCAAGCAAGGGAGTTTCCCCACACCACCATATCTGTTTCACACTATTTGTATGGATTTCATAGAATTGAACAAATGTGAAAATAAGAAGTATTGTCTTGTCATTATAGATATGTTTTTCAGATGGATGGAAGCCTTTCCAACCAAAAATCCAGATGCAGCTACGGTGGCAAAAGTACTTGTCAAGGAAATCATTCCTAGGTTTGGTATTCCTGAACAAATCTACAGTGACAATGGTACACACTTTGCAAATCAAACCATACAGCAGTTGAGTAAGCATTTTGGTATTTCTTTAAAAAATCATTGTGCATACCATCCACAATCTGCATGGCTAGCTGAAAGGCATAATGGTATCCTAAAAAACAAATTGAGAAAATTAATAGCTGAGACAGGAAAAACTTGGTTGTACTGTTTACCCCTGGCACTGTTCAGCATGAAAACTGTCCCTACAGTAAAAGGATTGACTCCTTTTGAAAAACTATTTGGAAGGGCTTATTATACACCCCAGTGGAAACTTCTCATGTCATCAGATCAGGAAGCTGATTTTACACTAGCTGAATATATGAAAATGTTGTTGAGTTCTAAACATCTGTTGCAGTCAAATTCTGTTTCAGATAGAAAACAAACCGAAACATCAGAAGTGGCAGTAACGCCAGGAGACTGGGTGTGGATCAAAATCGTCAAGCGAAAAAACTGTGCATCGCCAAGGTGGGAAGGTCCTTACCAGGTGCTTCTTTCAACACCCACTGCAGTCAAGATAGCAGAACGAGCTTCATGGATACACTAGACGCACTGCAAGCTGGTTAAGAACTTTGAGTTGGACAAAAAATCTTACCTCTCCATCGGGGCCCTCAGCACAAAGTCTGGCTACAAAGGGGGGGTCAGATCAACAGGACTGATCTGTCTCAACCCCAGTGAAGAAACCATTGGTGCTGAAGGTCCTATTAGGGCAGAGAGTAAGAGCACGTGTCCAAAGTAAAAATGACGGAATCCAGTAAGATCCAAATACACCTACTTGGAAGAGCCGGAGAAAACAGAAATGCAGAACAACCGTTTCCACAAAAGTATTGCATAAGCATAACCATCCTGTTGACTATACTAGTGACAATAATCTTTTTGTTGTGGCCATTCCTTTTCTCAGCCACACAAACTGAACTGAACAAGTGTGCAGAGTGGCACCCGAACTTTACCACTTACCAGGCAATCAAATATGTGTATGATGAAATCTTCAATGTTTTGAATTGCTGGATTTGCACAGCTTTACCAACAGCATATGGGGGTTACTGTTAACTTCAGTTCCCCTAGGAGCCAACAAGACCTGGAAAAACCTAATTCATGATACATCAGATGTCACATCAGAAGATAAAGTAGCATTGCACATGTCTGTTCGACAGAAGGGAACTGTGTGTTTTTAAAAGAATGATACAGTCAAGGTGGGCTGGAGCAATTGCAATGTGACTGTTCCCTATAGATGCTACACTAAACCTGATAACATCAGATCCTATTGCAACATGAGCTATGAAACATTTGTTGAACTGATGCATAAGACAACTGAAGTAAAACATAATGCTGACCTCTATAAGCAACTGCCCATAATCGACAAAACAATGTTTCATGCAGAGTCAGGGTATAGTAAAGTTACTACTAAAGTAGAAGATTGTTACTTTATATGCGGTAGAAAAGCATATAAATGGCTACCTGAGAATTGGTCCGGCAGTTTTTTGGGGTACCTGGTTCCGGCCATAGGACACAGAGCAATTTTACCTCAAGGGAAAATTCAGAATGTTCGAGAAATCAAGAAGCCTGTCAATCCAGTGGGGCAAATCAATGCACGCTGGAAAAACCATAATGCTGTGGGCTTAGGGAACAATGGACTGTCACACATGGACTTGAGTGATACTGTTATATCATGGGCAGGTGTACTGCCAGCATATGGAGCAACAAAATCAATCTGGGAACTGAGAAAATTGTCTAAGCTTCTCGAAATGAGCAGCAATGCAACCTTTTCTGCCCTAGAATTGGTGACTGATGAACTGACTGCCATGAGAACAGTGGTGCTTCAAAATTGCATGGCTCTTGACTTCACCCTAGTGGCGAGAGGAGGTACGTGCGCTTTAATCCAGGAGGAGTGCTGTTCATATATTCCTGACCACAAACACGAGATAGACAACCATCTTGAGGTGATTCAGCAGGTGTCAGCCATGACCAAACCAGGACCAAATCCATTGAAGGACTTTTTACAGAAATTGTTTGGGGGTTGGGGCAGCATCCTGATGAACATTCTGATTGCCATCTGTGTAGGAATAATCCTACTGATGGTATGTGTGTGCTGCTGCATCCCCTGAATAAAAAGACTGATTAAAAATGTTGTAAAAATTTCAGTTTCAGAGACCTTATACCAAGATGCTGAACTTGAAGAATTGCTAAAAAACTGAAAATGCTTTCATGAGCTTAAACTGAATGACACTCTTGACTGCAAATCCTGAGCAGGAAGAGGTTAGGGGAAGAAAAAAACTGTTTATGCTTATCTTGAAAGTAGAATAAAAGTATTAAAAGGGGGGAAATGTTAGAAAAATATATAATAGTAATATGCATGCTTAGTGCATTCGAGGTTTAAAAGGGTTAATACATTTATTCTGTTCACACTGCATGAATCTGCACAGCTATTAGAAACTTAACAAGAGACGTTTAATTGCTGCTAATGTTATGAAAATAACAAGAGACATTTCATTTCTGCTAATGTCATGAAACTTAACAAATAGATATTTAATTTCTGCTTATGCCATTAGAAAATATGCAGCTGCTAGAAGCTTTGATAAAGAAAACAGTAGATGCTTGAAAGTATAAACCATAGTCAGCATTAATTGTACCAAAGCTAGAAATGTACCTTGAATCTAGACAAAATGTAACACATGTATTAGAACTGTACAATTAAAGAATTGAAAAGTTAAGGTGGGCTAAAATAAGCCCAAGGCCAGGTTGTTTTTCTCAAAATGTTTTTGCAAGACAGCAAATAATCTGACCATGTCAGCAATAAGTCTGGTAACATTTTCTGTGAAACATACAGAAAGCTGTGTCCAACTACGTCAGCAATAGAATAGTAACATTTTCTGTATGACATAAAGAGAACTGTATAAGAATAATATACTGATCACCAAAGAGCCAGACAAATTCTGTACCTACATGCTTTGTCTCCTCGTTGCAAGTAATAAAGGGTGCCTTGCTTGAACCTAACATGCATTGGTCTTTGAAGTTTTTTCCTTTTACAAGCAGCATAAAAGTGTATGGAATATGTTGAATTCAAACTTAGTACCATGTGCATGGCAGCCCAACACTTAGACCTGCTGCCACAGAACTAGTTATATGACATTTCCTATTTTACTAATTATTCTTAGGGTCTCTCTGTTAACCACCATGCAACATCACTTAGCAATGCCCAATAGTATTAGTTGAATGCATGTGGTTTCTGTTTTTAGCTGTCTGGTTTCTATCTGGCCAGTTGTCTAGTTTGCAAATGAGATAAGCACAGCCAAACCTGACATTCAATTTTTTCTCCGGTTTGCCATGTTTGAGCTAAGAGGTGCATCAAGCAAACACCCCCTCCCAAAAAAAAAGGAATAAATAGTTGAAATGAGGAAAAACAATCTATGACATAAACATTAGAAAATGTTAGTACACATGAGATATTTCTACATAGGTCTGGATTAGAACTCTCACTCTTATGCATCTTCAGAAGACAGGATGGGTGCCTTATCTCTCTTTACCACACAAACAGCTTTGCAGCAAAGAATTTAAAGCAATATACACACAACCAACTGCAACAGCATATACACTGATATCAAACCATACAAGTGTCATTTGAACATGTATTAATTTTGGATGTAGTGCACCTAGTGATCAAACAACCTGTCATGATTATTGCTTGTAAATATATAGCTCAGCCTTACATTTCTGTGCTTGCTGGCCATTCTTCATTTATCTGAACAGTAATCTGAAGCATGCAGTGTGCAAGCCATTCTATATCATTGGCCTTAAAATGTGTGAGGATAATAAGTGGGAAAAATATCATATGCAGTTACCAACAAATGAAGGGGAGGTTGGATGTGAAGGAACACAACCTGTGACTTGTGTGCTGCTTACTTAAATTTCCAGCCTTACATCTAACACTTTGTTGATGTGACCTGACACCCCACTGGAAGTAAGGCAGCCTGCAGTGCTGCTGTGTTTTCCTTCTTCCAAACACTAATCAGTCACAGTTGCAATCCATTAAAACCAAACACTGAGGGAGTGGCTGCACTATGTTTATATCCCTACACGCATCCAATTTTTTGGGATTCAGCAATTCTAATGAGTTCATACCTCATTTGCATCTTCACTGTGCTGACAGCTCTGAATCAACACCATAGGATGGCACCCGTGTATCTAGGCAAACTGATTGTGGAGACACTTGTTTATGTTGGAAAGACTGCACATAATGCTATTTCTTCAGTTTGTACAGAGAAGTACTGCACTCCAGAAGGTATGCTTCCATTTGGTCAGCTACATACTGCATATGCTGGAATGTATTTAAGAAATATGTGAAACACAGGATTTTACACTTTTATCTGTATGTATTAATTATAAGTGTACTGATGGCATAGGCATGTCTGCCAAGCCAATTTGGAGGGATCCGCAGTGGTGGTGCTGCGGTAGCATTGTCGCCTCACAGTAAGACGCTGTCTGGTTCAATTCTCAGCTAGAGCGTCTTCTGCATGGAGACATGCTTGAATGGCCGTACCTTCATTGAAGGTTGTGCATCAGGGCTGGTAACTCAGCACATAAAAATCAACTACCAATCATTAGCCGACCGGAGTTCCACTGTGGCGACCCCTAACCATGAAAAAGCCGAAAGACACAACAACAACATTACTGCCAATACATGAAAATGGAATGCTGTGTGATAAATGTGTACAAATGTTTCAGGGGCAATTCCTTTGATAGAATTTTTAGAATTTCAATTTGGGTTTGTTAGCAATTTGTGTTATTTTCCTGTTCTTTTTTGGGGGGACCATAGGTGAGTCACTGTTATGGCACAAACAAGGATATATGTTGCTCTATTAGTGTGATACAAAGATATGCCACTCATTCCTATTATTGCACAATATACTCAAAGTTCAAGGCTTACCTTGTAAATGCAGCAGTTGACATGGTTCAGTCCATGTAGACTCCTTTCCATGGTTGTAACTTAGTGAATAACTCCATCACGCTGGATTGGTTGATGCACGCGACTCAGCTGCTTATGCTGTAATTAGCATACCTTGGTGTTTACCTGGTTTGAGTGGGAGTGAGTGCCTCCACACAGGACTTACTGAATCTAAAACTTTCCACAGTTGTGAGAGTATCCAGACATGACGCACACACAGTGAAAAATGACTGTGTAGGCTTTGTTGAATCCCTCTGGATAAGTTTCACAGGCTAATGTTCAAAAAACTTAGTACAAAGTTATAATAAGGTAATAAAGAATCATGTTTTAGAACAATTACGTTAATCTGGTTTCTTAATAAATGATTAAAAGTCTGTGAATAAACACAGACACTGTTAGCAAAAAAATGTATAAAATATGTACAGGAGTGAATGACACAATGGTAGTGTTTCGGTCTTCTGTACAGTTCTCAGTTGGGCCACCTTCTGTGCTCTTCCTTTGGATTGCATGGGTTCTGTTAGGTGTTCTGGTTTTCTCCCACATGCAAAAGGCATACCATGGCTGAACTGCTGATCCTCTAAACTGTCGTTAGGTATGTTTCATGTGAGACAGTGTGTGTGTGCATGTGTGTGTGTGTATGTGCGTGTGAGTGTGAGTGTGAGTGTGAGTGTGAGTGTGAGTGTGTGTGTGTGTGTGTGTGTGTGTGTGTGTGTGTGTGTGTGTGTGTGTGTGTCTAGAAGCATGCATACACACACCTGCAGTAATGGGTCAGTGCCTTGCTTAGGATAAGTACTATGCTCTGCACCCATTAAGTGTGAAGAAAGGCACTGGCTGTACTACAACTCTGTGGTGAGTAATGGCAAATGAAAGAAAAGTGTTATGCATCATTATATACTCCAGTACTTCTACTCACCCAATCGACCACTGTACTTATTTAATAACATAATTCCTTCTACTCTCCTCTAATGTGAGACTGTTCCAACCTTTAACAATTATATTCTTATTCATTCTAGCTAATAACACTAGTTCATTCAGCTCTTCCTTATTCCAAATGTAACAAATTAACCATCTTTTATAAGGAACTTTATCATATATCACATTCCTTACTTTCATTAAACCTTACCATAAGTTCCAAATCTCCTCACACTCCAAACACAGCTGGCCGGATTGTCTATGGCCAGCTGTCCTATGAGTATAAAAGTGAAGCTGCCTATGAACATCTAATGAGTGCAGCTTGTACTCTCCCTTATTCTGATTTTTAGGGAAGAAAACCGGTAAATTTATGGATTGATTTATGTTGGTTTCTGATGCAATTTTGGGAAGAAAAGAGGGATTGATCCTGAGGTACACTCTATCTGGGTGAAAGATCAGGTAAGGAGGCTTCACAGAGAGAGCTTGAAGCTCCAACACTCTTTTTGCTGAAGTGATGGCTACAAGGAATGCTGTTTTCCATGACAAGAATTTGAGAACTACTGAAGCAGCGGGTTCAAAGGGTGGAGCAGTCAAGGCTTGAAGAACTAGTGTAAGATCCCAGGGTGGCACGGCTTCCTTTACAGGGGGTCTAAGTAAAAAGGTGTCCTTGAGAAAGGTTTTACACAACTTGGCTGACATCAAAGGCCCTGTATCATGTCCCACATGGTAATGTGATATGGCTGCCAATTGCACTTTGACAGTTGAACAACTAGCGCCTTCCTGAAAGAGTTCAGTTAGGAAGTCTAATATGGATGGAAGAGGAGCTGTAAAGGGATCTAGATCATGATGCTCCGCCCAGATGGAAAAACGTTTCCATTTACTGCGATACACTTTCCTGGTGGAGGGCTTATGCGCTGCCATGAGGATGGCTTTGACTGGTGAAGAGATACCGGGAGTCCTAACTAGGAGTGGAACTGGAGCAACCAAGCTGTCAGTTTCAGATTGTCCAGGTTTGGGGTCGGTAAGTTTAACGGATGGGAGATGAGATCCGGAGTGGGATCTAGAATCCAAGGGTGATTCACAAGGTGAGACCACAGGTAAGGGAACCAAATTTGCCGAGGCCAGAATGGGGCAATGAGGATCATCCTGCTCCCCAACCGTGAGGCTTTCTGTAAGAGTTGTAGCATTAGTGGTAGAGGAGGATAGGCATAGAGTAGACCGGGTGGCCAAGCATGCACCAGAGCGTCTCTTGGAGTTTCCCCTGGAGGGGGGATTAGAGCGAAGAAATTAACGCATTTTGGTGTTTGATGGAGACGCAAAAAGATCGCAGCAGGGTTACCCCCATGTTGCGAATATCTGCTTCGCTACTAGTGGATTGAGAGGCCACTCATACGGGGTAAGAAGGGTGTGACTGAGCTTGTCCGCTAGGATGTTGGTCCTCCCCGGAATGTGCATTGCAATCAGAAAGCGGTTGGAGGAGATCGCCCATTCCCACACTCTCATGGCTTCGCGGCATAGAGGGTAAGATCTGGTTCCCCCCTGTTTGTTGATGTACCAGACCACCGACATGTTGTCCGACTGAATTGCAATTGTTCCTATGGGGAGGAGGTCCTGAAGTGCTTGCAACGCAAACAGCACCGCTCTCATCTCCAGAACGTTGATATGCAGGGAAGTCTCTGTATCGTTCCACGTGCCTTGGACTGTCCTGCCTGAATAATGGCCCGCCCACCCAAGGTGGGAAGCATCCATGGTCACCGTGGTGAGAGGGGGAGAGGTGCAGAAGGGACGGCCCGTATGGAAGTTCGAGGCTTGGAGCCACCATAGTAGCGCCCTCCTGCAAGCCTTGCTGATAGCAATGGGATGGTGGAGAGGAAGGGATAGAAAAGACCATTGCACTAGAAGAGTCCATTGCAGTACCCGCATGTTCAAACGGGCGCATGGAAGGAGCGCAATCACTGCCGCCATGGAGCCTAGTGCCCTCAGGACCAATTCCGCTGGTGAAGTCTCTGATTGGAGGATAGCCCGCACATGGAGTTGTAAGTTCTGGATTCTCTCGGGAGTTAGGAAGGCTCGCAACTCTCTGGTGTCTATACTGGCACCTATGAATTCTATGACCTGCGTTGGAGCCAGAAGAGATTTGTCGATGTTGATAGTAATGCCTAACTGTGGGGCTAGACGGAGAAAGAAGTCTCTGGCTGAGCAAAGTAGATGCCTTGTTGGTGCGGTCAGGAGGCAGTCGTCCAGGTACGGAAAGACCTGTATTCCCTGGAGTCTCAGGTGGACCGCGATCACTGTAAATATCTTGGTGAACACCCGGGGGGGGCTGTGGTGAGGCCAAAGGGAAGGACCCTGAACTGGTAGAGACTGGCCCCCAGCCGGAAGCGAAGGAACCTCCTGGATTGTCTGTCCATTAAAATGTGGTAGTATGCATCCTTGAGGTCTATGGAGCACATCCAATCATTCTCCCTTAAAAGGGGGAGAATAGATTGAAGAGTGACCATTCGGAATTTTTCCTTGGTTACTGACAGGTTCAAGCGGGAAAGGTCTAGGATCGGTCTCAAGTCCCGAATGCCTGCAGAAACACGGACTCGTCAGAGGAAGACTTGGGGGCAGACAACCCGCCTCTGATCCTCAGCATCTCCATGATGTCTCCAAAGAAGACATCCTCAGGGGGCGATCTTGGGGAGCCTTCCCCTTCCTCCAAGTCCGTGTCCTCGGTTAAGAACTCAGGGGAGTCCACGTGCCTCCTTTTGCACTTATGCTTGCGGGGCACTTCCTCAGGGGGGCTGTCCGAGGAGGCCTCGCCAGCAACATCTTGCTCCAATGGAACCATCTGTGACATCGAAGCAGGCTGTCCCTTTGGCCGGGTGATGGAAGCCTGGCCCAGCTGAGAGGGAGTGCAGGGAGGAGCTGAGACAAGGACCGGGGGTCCGGATGCTCTCAACAGAGCCCTCTCCACAACATCGAAGGCCGAGGGAGAGCCACTCTCTACTGGATCTGAAAGTCAGCTCCCACTCGGATCCGATGAAGGGATCGGAGCCGGCGCCGAGACCATCGGATCCGAAGGACCAGTGCGCTCCGACCTGGATGGAGCCGAAGGCACACTGAATTCCTCAGATCTGAAGCTCGGGCCACGGCTCCGAGAGGTCGGATCCGACAGGCTCGAGGGCAGGGTTGGATCCGAAGTACCAAGTACTGTCGGCGCCGACCCACCCCCGGCTCCAACGCTGCTCGGCTGCAAATGCTCAGAGCCCGGACAGCGGGTCGGAGAAGGAGCAATAGGATGGAAAAAGGGTGTTGAGCTCCCCCCCCGGAGGGGGGGGAGGCAAGAGCACTCCCATCTGCAGCTGGGCCTGGATGAACGTTCGCATCATCCGGTCCAAGTCTGCATCGGACATACTAAAAGTAGATCTCGAAGAGGTCACCGAGGTAGGCCTGGAATGCCACCTCGATGACCTCGACAGAGATCGGGTCTCCTCCTCCTTGGGCCCCGGGGAGAAGCAAGGGGATCGGAGCCGAGGAGGAGGAGACCTAGAAGCAGTGGAGGGAGAAGACCACTTAGATGGCGGGGCCAAAACGGAGGTTTCAGCCCGCTGCTTGTGGTGCCTCTCCCTCTGTTTCTCCCTCCTGGCCTCCCTGGCCTCCCTGTCCTCCGACACTTTGGTGGGAGTTTGAGTCCTGGACGGAGGAAGGGGGGCAGGAGTAGCAGCAACCACAGGCTGTGGTGGAGCCACGGGAGCAGCGGAGGAAGCGGAGGTCGAAGCCGAGTCCTGGGGTAAAAGTCCCGCTAAGACCAGCTTCGACCTCCGCTCTTTCAGTGCCCTGGGGTTGAATGCTGCACAGATGGTACAGCCTGAGGTAAGGTGTTCAACCCCAAGGCACCGAACGCACCGAGTGTGGCCATCAGCTGGGGAGAGCTTATGGCCACACTCGGTACATTTAGAAAAGATGGCTTTTGGGGCCTCAGCCATACTTAAAAGAAAAGATAACTACACAAACACACAGGCCCCAAAAACACAACATACACGCACACACTAACGACCAGCGAAGGGAGGGGAAAACTAATTAAAGTAAATATACTAAAGGGTACCTAACACTTACACACTTTTTATTTTTAAATAAAAAAGAAAATTTAGACAGAAAAACACAGTTAGTTACTACTTAGCTGATGAGCTCAAGGGAATCCAGCTATCCACAAGCGCGGCAAACTAGATCTGAGGTCATGGAGGGTTAGCAGGGGATTATGGGTGAAGGGAGGAGCTAGGAGCTCGGATCCATTAGCTTGAAACAAGTTGCCAGCTTGGATCCGATATCGGATCCAAGACCCCCACAGGTTGCTGACAAATGAACTTCCTACTTCAGATCACTAGTTCATTTAGCTCTTCCTTATTTCAAATGTTCCCCTACTTCTCTTCCCAAAACAAACAAATTAATCATCTTTCATAAGGAACTTTATCATATATCACATTCCTTACTTTCATTAAACCTTACCATAAGTTCCAAATCTCCTCACACTCCAAACACATATGGATTTATTATCCCAGTTGGTACTACAGATGTTTCCAATCAATGCCTCTCATATTTTGACTGCTTGGGTGTCCTATACCACCTGTGCAACAAATATAAATGCATACCATGCAACCAAACTAGCTTCCTAACTTTCCTAATTATCATTCAGACAGCCTGCAAACTCTCATTGCTCCACCAAATCTCATTTCCCCTTCCCCATTTTTGTTTTGTTTTCAATACCTTGCACCAAATGCTTTCATTGTGAGCTCCCATGGATTACTCAGTTTGTCCTTTCTGTCACCTCACCTACTCCTAATATAACTGCCTTAATTTGCCCTGCGTATCCCTAACCATATTCATATGCATATGCACAACTGCCTGATATAACAACCAATCCACCTGCATAACCATACTCTTCTTCCAGGCTATTGAATCTTCTAACCTCCCTTTTCTGTTCCTCCCCATTTATAATCTCAATGTACCTCAAGCCACATTTCCAGCACAAAGAAAGTCTTTTCTCAGATTCACACTTCATCCCACCATCCATCACCCGCACATTCTCTGCTTAGTCACACTATAGTGCTCTTTACCAAGAAGCAATTCATTATTCATAGTATTCTGAAACAGAATTCACAGGAGATTACCCCTTTTACATAACCTATTAAGGATGCTGCGACACCCATGCACTGGCCCGGCAATCAAGGAGCCTCAATCCTCACCACTAACACCAGTGAGGGGCATCCATATAGGGAAAGGATAATAAACACATACACAGTAAAGTACAATTTCCCTTAAGGGCACACAGAGATCACAGTCAGTCTGGGGTTGGTTTCTCCCTTTCTCTCCAGGTCCCCAATAAGGCTCCCCACTGGCACAGCTATAGGGTCCAGATCTCAGCCTAGTGGGCAAGCTAAAACCTCCAGCACCCTCTCTGTCCAACCAGTGCTTCATGTCCCTGCCCAAGTAGCGGACATACACACACTTTGAGATAGGAGTTATATACAACCACACAGACACTCCTGGCAAAGGCTAGCACAGGTTCTCCAGCTGTGCCCCTTTTACCCAGACTATATGGTAGTACCACTCACCACCACCCACTAATATTTTCAGCTACTAAAAAGGCCCTTAACAAAGGTTGTCCAATTATTACTGTGCAATATTATTATCCAAAAGGTAAGTGCAACTGAACAGTCAAGGCTTATTGGAGTGGCTTGGAGAGTATCACTAAACACATGCAATGTACTCTTAGAACTTAAAGTATTTCTACACAAAACAGCCACAGTTGAAAGGTTTAAAAATATTTAATAATAAATAATAAAAACACAAGACAATACTTCTTATTACACAGTGCTGGTCAAGAGTTCAGAGATCACAGAGAAATACTTAAAATAATATAGTAGAAAAGTTCTGACATCAATAGAGAAAAAAGACTAATCTAATCTTCCTAGTTCCTAGCTATATCTAACAGAAAACACAGTTCTAAAATAAACTTACATATAGAGCATAAGCAGTGCTGGTGAGATGGAATTATAGATAAACTCACTAAACTAGCTATAAATCCTTACGTCACAAGATGGGTTGCCAACTGGCACACTGAGAGAACCTACACTGTAAACGTTGCAGACTCCAAATCTGACGTCAAACCAGTGACAAGTAGATTACCACAGGGTTCAGTCCCAGGACCTCTCCTGTTTGGTATGGGCTACTCGAAGGGGGGACAGCCCCTTCGAGAAAGTATACAACCTCAACAAATGGATGACTAATTTTTAAGGCAAAAATTAAAGTAGGCCTAAAAGCAGCCACCAGTAAAGAATGCGTTATAGCTCCCCTCATAATTCGCCCACCAATTCCACTAAATAATCATAATCCATCCTATATATCGAGTTAACTATACTAATATAAGTGAAAAAATGCTAGAATGAGTAAGAAGAAAATATAATTTTCTCCACACATGTGTGTTAGTCAGAACAGACCACCTACTGACAATTAATGATAATGAGTATAATGTAATAACCTACTATAAACAAGAAAACCCTACACTAATGTATCATAAATTCTACACTGAATATACAGCCAAATTTGACTGCTATGTCAATCGTGCATTTATTTCATGTCCGCTAGGGGTACTAACTATGTATAATCGTACATTTTCCCTGCATGCCCCACACTTCTCGAGAAGCCCCATACTTTGCATGTTTTAAAGAAATCTGGTTCTTTGGTTAATACTCATTCTTATCTTATCTGTTAATCTGGTTGAATGATTAATCTAGATGGCCCATGACCCTCCGAACTGTGGTTTCTGACTACCCTATTTTAATTCGAAGTTTGCGGACATATTATCCTAGTTCTGGTAAGTTCTCACTTTTTCCAAGGCCTCTGGTTAATGTGTTAGCTACTAGATGGCCCATGGCATGGGCATAACTGTGGTGTCATACTACTGGTTTTTCTTTTTTTGGGGGGAGAACTTGAAGCTACTCAACACACGGATGTACACCCCATTACTGTTGATTGGACTGACGTTCCATAATACTTCAGTGTAATATAACTTACCTTGCGCTGATTCCTCAGTTAAATCCCTCAAATCAAGAACATATTATCATCTCTTAAGTACATAATATTTATTATACTTCATAGAGAACATAATGTAAGTAACATATTGTTGAAATATAGATAAGAAGTTAATGTAACCATTCAATTCAGCATTAGAGTGATAATCGGACAATCAAAAAAATCACTAAAAAATTAAAGGAAGTCCGGGAGTTGAGTTAATAGTGAAAACGACAACGATATACTACGAAATTTTCTAATAACAGTTCTTGAATCACAACCCCCCCTAGCGGAAACAATACTTGTAAAACCCCAAAACTGAGCCTTCACTAAAAAGAGTTTCTTAATTTTAGAAAAAATTAAAAGATGAACTTAAAAAATTTTAATCTTGACCCCAATTAATTTGTCATTATTGCGTGATACACGTATGCAGCTCTCCCCCCTACAGTCTATGTTCTAGGTAACAAAACATCCTAGACATATTAACATGTGACTTAAAATTAAATGGCTGATGTAGCTTAAGCAAAGCATGAAGTTCGTAGATGACTGCAAACAAGGAGCCATAGTTGAATCCTCAAATGATGTGGGCATCCTACAAAAGGGCCTCACTAAGACAGATGACTGGTGTCAGAGCCATGGCCTCAAGCTCAATGCCAAAAAGTGCATTGTCATCCCCTTTGGTTAAAAAATCTGTACCCATGAACTACCACATAGGTGGCAATCTACTTAACGCTGAATGTATGATAAGAGACCTTGGGACCCAGGTGGACAGTAGTCTCTCCTTTGATAATCACATCGCCACAGTAGTAAGGAAATCCTTCTATGTGCTACACCTCATCACAAAGGGGTTCTCATCCAGGAAAAAAAAGAGGTCATTGTTCCCCTGTACTCGACACTCATTAGACCCATTATAGAGTACAACGCCCCTTTTGGAATGTACTTCACAAGACATCTGCAGCAGCTGGAAAGGCCACAGAAGTACCTCACAAAGAGGATTACTGCCCTAAAACAGATGCCCTACACTGACCGTCTCAAAAAACTCCAGCTTTACTTTGTAGCATATCGCCTACTCCGAGGTGATCTCTGCCTAACATATAAAGCTATGTCAAACCCAGAGCTGTTGGACATGCTGCACCTAAAGAAATCCCAATCCCTCCGAGCTACATGCTCTAGGGACCTAAACCTTGTCACCACAATACACAGGACATGCTGGAGGGATAGATTCCTGTCCCAGAGACTTCCCATACTCTGAAGCAGGCTACCCATCTATGTCAAGCAAAATTCCTCATTAGCACTCTTCAAGAAAAATCTTGATGAGTGGATGAGAAATAGGAAATACACCCTGAGATCACTTCTGTGGCTTTGCTCGACAGGGGCACAGGAAAATAACTTTCTTGGGTGACGTAAGCCAGGGAATCTTGTTGGCTAGGCTTACTTAGGCCATTGGGCCAATAGCCTAGTGCCTACCTATGAACCTATGTTCTCAAGACAAATGCTAAATGCTCTCATTCTTTCTGTCCTTAAATTGATAACACAGTACCACTGATTCATTTCAGATTACATAATTTCTTTCTGGTTCCCAGGCTAACAGAAACTCAGAGGTTAATAGCCCTTTTGATCTTGCAGCTGGTCAGGAAGCCACAGCAATAAAAGAAATTATACATGTAAATTCTAGCCATTAACTTTAGCCTCAAAACAATAGGCAGAATGTCTCCACTAGATATCTCGACTCTGAGGTTTAGATGAAATAATTTCACAATGCTTGACATATCAGCTTTCTTACAGCAGAGTGCACTGTTGTTACATTTTTTTTTCAGTTCAACACCCAATACAGTCTTTTCACATTTAAGAGAACAAGCTTGTGGCTTGCATTAATATCTACAAATGACAGAATTATCTACAAAATTCTATCTAGCTAGGCTGGCAGCCTTCACCTATCTTTACAGATGCCTGCAGATATGGGCCACTTTTTATTATTATATTTTGAGATATTGCTGTAGTTTGCTTACAAATGGAGGTGCAATTGGATGTTTTCAGTATGTCAGACACAAGATCTGCAATTGTGTGGTAACCTTTTCCTATACAGTTTAAGCAACATCAGTTACTGTGGAACATCTTCACTGTACAAGATATCCATTGTTGGTTTCATGTGTGTACATACAGTTAAGAATGTGTAGGCATGCACTTTTCTGTACTTAAGCTGGTAATGTGATATATGTGTGCTACCAGGATCTGACTATTTTACTACATTCATTAATGACTCAGAACAGCTGTATTGAGTAGTTTGTTACTTTTTATGTTGTTCCACATGTAGATTATAGCTACCAAATGAATCAGTAGCATACCTCTCAAACTCTTAGCCCAAGAAATCTGTACAAAGCCCAAAACAGTGGGGAGATAAAGACCCACAAATACTGAACATTTTTAAATATTGCTTTTACAATATTAGAAAGTTTATAGACTAATCAGATTTGTGTTACCATGTATTTTCTGAAGGGTATGAAATCTGGACCTCAAATGCCTGTCATGATTTAGTAACTTCATTAACTTCAGTCTTCAGTGATTTGCCACTATAACCAAATCATTTAATAATGTAGGTGACACTCTGTATTCAAACAGTGTAGCCAAACAATGGAATCACATCCCACTGCCACTGAAATCCATTCAGAATGCAAACTCGTTTAAAACACAACTAAAGATTAATTTGTCATATTGGTAGATCTGCTCCTGCTATTTTTATTTTCAGTTTGACATATCATCAAACCATTTCTCTTCATTCAGAATTATGTGCCCCACAACCAGTCTTCAATTATGCTTGAAAAGTTTTACTAGCATTTCTGATACATATATATAGTTCATGTGACACTGTTTGCCATCTGACCTCTATATTTTTAAACCTTATGATAGTAATAAATAATTGTCTCTGAACTTACTTAATACCCCACCTCTTAACTACAATATTACCATTGTGTGCCCTACCTAGTCCCTTCCCTTGCTTTCATTTCTTTGGATTTCCGAGTACTAATCACAAGAGCTGTTATCTATTAACAAATCCACTAATACTCCACTTCAAATGATCAGTGTTCAACATTTACTAATTACATATGTATCTTTTATACTGTGCTAGTTGTCTTTATTTCATATGAATGTAATCTCATTAGAAAGTATTTGTGTAATTGTTAATGGATATTACTTAATATCTGTACATGCAATTTCTGAATGTTTTTTTAAAAATGTTTGTAATTTCTTGGAGATTTTTTTCTTTGGGCCTTCTCTGAAAATGTGTTTTGACTAAATCCATTAGGAAAAGCATACTGCTCAACCTCTTGGCACAAGAAATCTGGATAAAGCCTAAAACCATGGTGGGACAAAACCCCCCAAACAGGGATAGATTTTAAATATTGCTCCTATAAACTTAGAAAGTTGCTAAAACAAGCTTTGTGTTAGCATACATTTTCTGAAGGATATGAAATCTTAAACTTAAATGTCTGTCATTTTCTACTGACATCAATAATCAGTGATTTACAAGAAAACCACAGATTTTATGAGGTACATACCAAAAATGCGAGGCACAAATCTGGATGTTTTGCAAAAATCTGAATAGTTGAGAGGTATGGTCAGTAGCCCTGCACTTTGGAGTGGCAGCTTTGTGGTTTTAGCAGCTTCTGGATCCATGGCTTTCTGAATGGCACACCAAAACAAGTTTGACTGGAGTAGGTTATCTGTTTATCTGCTGTATACCATTCTTGCAGTCAGAATGCAGAATCATACCACTTGGTGCCCACAGTGTCTCAACTGTTACAGAGCTACAACTTATTTTCGCGTTACCCTGAGGTACTGGTGTTTCACACAGCAGAATGTTTCTCTGAATCTTTCCTAAAATCTTTTCTAACAAAACATTAATGTTTATCCATGAAACTAAGAAAAAAATGGGAAACCAGGAAAAGCACAACTAAACAACTTTGTTTTAGCTCACTCATTTATTATACTATATAAAAATCTACTGCCAATCATTAGTGGACCGGAGTTCCGCTGTGGCGACCCCTAACCGGGAAAAGCCGAAAGACACAACATTCTATACTGCTGCCCATTACAACATTGAAATATCAGTGGTGAAACATTCCAAACTGTTGGCTTCATGGCACAATGGGATAAAGTCTCGCCTCTGGCCCAGATGTTTTAAGTTGACTACAACCTGGCTAGGCAGGAGCTGGAGAAGGAAAGTGGCAGTGAGTAGCTGACATTTATTCTTCCATCCTGTCTGGAGAGAAGCAGTCAAACTCCTGCACAGAAAACACCATGTAGAGACAGGGATACAAGGTAGACAGCTCTATAGTGCAGGTGTGTGTACCCTGCACTGCAAGAACATGCTTATGCATGTTGGTTATCCAAGCCATGAGCAAAGAATGTACAGGTGTAGAAGGGCATAGCAGGCCTTACTACAAAGTAGTTACACACATCAGCCACTGGGAGAAAGGCTCAGGCTTAAAAAAGCAGAAAGCATCTTGTTCCCATTGATGATAACCGTTAAGAGAATGACTCACACTCTAGTCTCAGACCAAAAGGTGAGTTGCTGTGAGACAAATTCCCTCTGGGTGGAAGATCTCCCCATAGGGTGATATGGGATGCTAATATTCAGGGGAATGGGAAGATGGACTAGGCCATCAGGGTTCAATAAGGGAGTTGATACTCATTGAATGGAACAAAAATGTACAACAGTCATATTTCTTAAAGCATATTGCACATATTCAGTCATAGACTGTTTTTTATGAGATGCCTTTGTGCTATCTCTTCTACTTCTTAGCCTCACTTCCCATATTTCTTTTTTCCTTTATTTGTTTCTCTCTTTTCATTTATTTTCACAAAACATAGTATTAAGAGTTACCATTTTTTACAATTTTGTGGATGTGTCCACAGTCATGTACTTTAGGTACTTCCATTATCTCTTGATCTCATATTTAACCCCTCCCCCAGGTTCCATTTGTTTTCTAAATGCGCTGTACTTACCATCTGCCTTTTCAACATTTCTGTAGAAATATGTCATGTCCCTGTTTTTCACTGTTTATTAGAGTGTAATGGCTGTTTCTGTCTCATTTCATCTTACAATATTTAGCATTCATCACTTATATCCACTCTTTTTTCCTCCTTTTAATGTCTTCAGGGCATTTTCTTCTTTCATATTTCTGCTCCAAGAGATAATCGACAGCCTTAGCTGCTTTTCTATGGATGCCTGCACATCTTTTTTATGGTGTCCGTATATTAGCCAGGACTTTTTTCTTTTTCATAGTGACTTTTTAGGCAATGTCAGGACCTCAAATTAACCCAATAGTCAATCAAAATCAAAACTATATAGATGTAACACTATTCAGTGATATGATTTCAAACAAAACGTTACATTCCTTTAAAGCATTCCTAACTCTTGAAAATATAGATGTCTATGAAGTTGCTGAAACATGGTTTCAGAATAGTAATAGCACCACTACAGTATAGGGTTTCAGTGCCTACCACTCTTTCAGACTTAACATGTGAAATGAAGGTGTTTCTGGAGGGAGTATGCCTGTATTCCTAAGAAGCGAACTCACCTCTAGGCTCGTAAGCTGAGACAATGACCTTGAAATTTTCCATATCCTTTTCACAGTAAAAAGAACTCTGTACCATATAATAGCCAACTGCTGTACCCCCTCTATGTCACCTGCAGGCCATGAGGCACATTTAAACAAACTAATATCTGTCCCTACCGATACTAACACTGTTCTCTTGGGAGACATCAACTATCCCTCCATTAAGTGTGAAAGCCTATACCTCCACAAATAAATATAAGCAAATATTCCTGGACTTCATTCATGCCAGCTCCGCAGACCAACTGGTTCAATTCCCAACAAGGGGTACAGAAATACTGGACCTGGTTCTCATCAATATAGCCACCCTGTTATTATGATGGAAGAGAGGCAAAGGTAGACATTATGGCGTGAACAGCTTTTACACTTTGTTCCTGAAAACATAGTAATATACAAAGCATTCCTAGCTCTTTTTTGCTATGTCTCAGATTTTTAAAGTTTAACTTTTTTGAATGCATAGCTTTATGTTTATGAGTGGCACATATGGAGACTCTTGCCTGTTTGCAAAAATTTAGAATAAAATAGAGAGACAGGCCTCCTTCCTATCACAGAATCAAATTTTGGATCTAAATTTTAAAAAAGAATGAAACTTATAGATAGAATTCTGTCTGATACCACTGCAAGAGGAGAATTTACAGATTAAAGCTACACTGGAATATTGTATGGCATAATTGTACTTCCTGAAATAAGCAGTAAATCCACATGCCATGAGGCTACAGGACTACACATCAGCTGTTAACAGCTGTAAACAGTCAATACAAACCATGCAAGAAAGGCTTATCTTGAAGGGGATTGGTGTCTCAGGAATAATTTAAGACTAGTGAGCCTAAAGGAAGGGAACGAGAAACCAGGTAACTACCTTTCTAGAATCCCATTTATTGGAAACATTACATTTATTATCAGTGCACCCTATTGCCATTGAAAAAGGCACACTGGTCACTTTGATTTCACAACAACCCTGATGGCCCACCCAGATGGACCATTTTTAAAGTACTTAACAAAAATGATAAAAGGAGATTATTAGCAGCAGCAAGAGATCACTCATTTATATTGTGTGGCCAGAGTGTTTCTATATTAGGAATTTTACCCCTAAAACTAGAAAGGCAACACATGCCTTTATGCAAGTCAGACAAAAATGTTATAAAAATGGTATCCCATTATGCTTTCTCCGAAGTTCCACTTATCTTTCAGAGTGGTTGCTAAGGACACTCATTTTACAGGCAAGCCTGCTCTTTCAAACTCTGAAGTAAATGACAAGCAATCCAAAAGATCAAATAAAAAAAAATGGCCTCTTGGAAATTTGTTGCTATATCTCCAAAGGCAACCAAATTGCAGGCACTGAAACAGATTGCTTATAAATCCAGTCAACCTCAAGACTTTGACAATCCTGCGTGACTAAGAAAGCAATCTGTCAGGCTGCTTTTCCTTGACCAAATGGACTGTGCAGACAAATTTTCTCCCTAAGATAAAGTGGTGAACCATGATTTAACAGACTCTCATCCACGATTTAGTCCTTCAACTTCCCATTCTAAAGAAATTTCAGTGGTTCTTAACAGCAAAACCGGCATCAATAAATAAGTCCATACCAAAAACATATCCTTTAAGCTAGGTACATCAGTTCAACACAGAAGGAGGCTCATGACTGAAATGGGACTAAAATGGATTGGAGCTCGTCTTAATATATGTGGACTTTGACAGCATTTAGAGGGTACTTGCTGGCTCATTGTCAATCCTGGATATGCTGCAAGGCCAGCTTTTATTTTCTGCACTAGAGTATAATTGCTTGGTTACATAATTGTGTAAACATTTGTAAATTATTACTGATATCTCATCTCCTCTTTCCCAAATTGAAGAACATTATCACAAAAGTGATAGAGGAGTTTCAGACATATTTCTTATATTTGCAGTTTTACTTCACACACCTATTGCTATATACTGTTTACTCTTTATAGGGTTTTTAATGTTAGGTGCTGTATTACAAACCTGATCAATTGTACATTTCACAGTTTATTGTTTTTTTATCTAGTTGTTTTATTTTTTGCAGTGTTTCTTTAAATGTGCAAAAGCTTAGATCTTTGAATGTATGAGGTGTCTGTTCTCCAGAAAAAAAGAAATCTGTCAAAAGATTTGTGAAGAAAAGTAGTCTATGACATTTTTTAAGGCAGGAGTGTAAAGCAGCAAAAAAAGTACATTAAGAGTTTTACAACCGGTTTGGAAATCGGGAAAGTCTTCATATATTTAATCACAAATACAAACAAGGGATAACATTCAAAGTAAAATCATCATTTAACTAGCAAATGAAACAAATTTAAAATAATAAGCAAGGTAGATGGGTTATTTGTATATTTTCCTTCCTTGAAGGGTAATGGACTCTGGACTCAATTTATTGTCCTAACCATAACAACTCCTTTTTCACTAAGTTATTTAGGACTCTGGAACTAGCAGGGGGTTATACAGGAAAGATAATCCTTACTAAATAACATTTCTTTAGACTCCATTTTGGACAGAAGTAACCATTTGGGCGAAAAACATATCAAAGCACAAAAGATAGAAGCAACTTGTAATCATCATGTGTTGGTTGATAAAGTCTGATGCACCAAAATGATACAGCCTCTACAGACATACATGTGTGTGTGTATATATATATATATATATATATATATATATATATATATATATATATATATATATATATATGATCATAGGGGATTACTAGGCTATCGACCCATAGGTCATTTTAAGCCTAACCGTTTCATCCCAATGTAATACCATAGAAATGCTAGTCAATACCCAGGATTAAATTTAGTGATGACTGCCCATGCCCAGGAAAGTTGTGGGCTCTATCCCAAATAAGAATTTAAGGTATAAAATATATATATATATATATATATATATATATATATATATATATATATATATATATATCCCTACAGGGCCTTTGGGTAGCACAACTGTGGCATAGCAAGGTTGGAGGAAGGGGGTAGTTGCCCTGGGTGAAAGGTGCTAGGGTTGCTTTTATTTCTGAATCAAAATGTCATTATCAAAAGGCACTTCAGTTCAGCGTTATTTATTTATTTTTTGCTCTTCATTTGAGAAGCTCAGGGGGCATGGATTTTGTGGTTTGTGATTGGTTGAATTACTGGAGGAAGCCAATCAGCTTCCTACAGTAATCCAAAGACACTTTTTATTTTTACTTTTCACTTGAAGAATTGAAGGGATGGGGTGCAAATTCATGAGAATGGCACAGGGTGCTAGTTGAGCAAGCTATGTCCTTGCAGCAGAGCCGATTATTTTTTGACTTCTGCCACTTTAGCCAGTGCTATTGTAGATTCTACAATTATTACAACACCATGCTGTGACCATAAGGCTGTTCTGCTATGTCTGCTCACCACTCAGAACACTAAAATAAGACAAGGATGGAGGGTGGCACTATTCAGTTTTAAAGATAACAGGTTAAAGAAGCCGATAGCCAATGGTGCCTCCCATACAGTTCTTTAACATGCCCCCTCAGTAGTTTAATGGCTAGTCAAGCTGGAGATTAAAACCCGCTGTAGTAAGGCCAAATCCATTCTGGATCAATTCTTCATAAGTAAAATCAAAAAGCTTCATCAGGAAGCAGCTAACCTGTGAGTGAGATGCAAACCAGAACATTTTAAAACCATACTTTCTTTAAAGGAATATATAATGATTCCCAGGCAGTTAAATATTGCAGAATAGGAGAAATTCCAGCTGTACTTAGCATGAGCTGCAACCCAAGGGAAATTACTGGACTACAGGCTCGAGCTAAGAAGGAGTATAGTTATTATTAGGACATCTTCTTTCTCTAAAAACTTAATTAACTCCCCCAAATTCATTAATGACATATCTGTTTCCTTCTCTTAGGATTTATGCACTGATTTCACTGATACTAATGCACCTTTGGACAGTGTTCATTACTTTCATTCTTAATTAATTAACCTAAGTTGACTAAAGCCCAGTTAAATCATTTACATGCTCTGGTTTCTGAACAGGAAGAAAAAATAGGCTATCTCGTCCCTAAAAAAAGGATAGGCCCCAGGCCCAGAATGGCTTAGTGCTGAGCCATATGTGGCTCTTAAGGAGACTTTATCTCCTAGTCTTACTTGCTTATTGCAATCCTTTCAAATGTCTCAGTCACTCTATCCTCTCTCTGCTGTTATTATGTTTCTGCCTAAACCTGGGAAGGACCATACACTACCATCTAATTATAGGCCTATCTCCCTCATTAATATAGACATTAAAATATACGCAAACATTTTTAGCCAAAAGACTACAATCCCTACTTCCTTTCCTCATTCAGGATAGGCAAGCTGCATTTATACAGGGCAGATGCAGTACTGACCATCTCAGAACATTTTTGCTATACCACAAAAGTCTCAAAAATATAGCAGATCCAGTTATGGTCTTGTCTGTAGACTTTGAGAAAGCCTTTGATACTATTTAATGACCATATTTCTGGGCAGTGATGAAGCAAATGGGTTTGTCTATCAACTTCATTCAAGCAGTCCAAGCTATGTATAGTATTCCCTGCAAGCTTCTGTCCTAACAAATGGACTATTATCTTCTCCCTTTCCCTTAAAAAAGAACACTCACCAGAGATGCTCTCTTTCCCCGGCTTTGGTTCTTATAGCACTTGTTTCCCACCTTTCTTGTAACTAGTCTAGTCCAGGTACATATTTGCTGTATCCAGGACTGTTTGTAAGGGAAGCCTTCTAGCTTATCAGAGGAAGTGAAAAGCAGTAGGTAGTCTATCTACCACAAGAGGAGTGGTTTCTGGCCCATAAATTGTAGCTTCTTGGCTGTTTGGGCAGTTTTTTCCATATCTTTCAACTTTCTGGTTTAAAAGCCCACATCTGTGCTTGTTTCCCACCTTTCCTGTAACTAATCTAATCCAAACACAGATTTGCTCTATCCAGGACTGTTTGTAAGCTTTTGAGTGGTGCCAAAGTCTGCTCTTCAATTTTTCCCTTAGATCTGCTAGTTCTCTCCTCTTTGCACATTTACTAGCTTATTAGTTTAGCACTTTACCAGACTTCTTGTAGCAATGATGCTACCAGCTCTAAATATTCTAAAAGGAAACAGCTCCAGTACTTATTAATGCCCACCACTCCAGGCATGTCTAAAGGTCAGTTCCCTGTGATTGCTCCTATTAACCTGGTGAACTTGGGCATCCTGAGGCAATGTAGCAACTGCCTCAAGTACACTGACAACCCTCTCCTCTTACCTCCCAACACTCAGACTTGTGAGAGATGCACTTATATATCCAAATTGGAAGCCACACACTCTCCAGCCAAGACCAGAATAGCTGGTCAGAAAAGGAGAATGTCAACACTTGCACCACACCACATGAAACACGAAGCCCTCCAGAACACACACCAGCACTGCCTTCACATAAAAACACAAATTACACACCCACCTTCATGGAGGCTCTCAATAAAAATCTACCCAAATAGAAGAGACCTCCAAGGCAGAAATGCACTTGACCACCACACCACAACACTAATCACGAGACGCATAACTCTCCTAAACAGTATGCCACTCAACCAAAGTCCCTAAGGCAAAACAGCATGCCCAACACACTAGTCATAGGTGACTCAATAGTGAGGCACACTGATGTCCCACTCACTAGGTTGAATAAGGATTAAGTAACAGTCAGCTGCCTGTCAGGCACCAGGATCCACCATATAATGCACACACTCAGGTCCCTCAACAATAGGTACAGCTATGACTCTGTCATTGTATATGTGGGTGTGAATGACCTAAGATGTACCTCCCTGGATTACATGAAAAAAGACATGGAGGAGCTCTTGGATTATGTAGCCCAGGTGGGTATGACCTTAGCCCTGAGCAGCATCCTACCATTACCCAGAATGATACCACAGTACAAGAACAAAATGATTGATTTCAACAACTGGCTAAGTTTCTAGTATCATTCTAAGGGGATCCAGTATCTGTCTGCCTGGGATGACATGATTGACAGACCTCGATGCTTTGCTAGAGATGGCCTGCATCTGTCTCCCCTGGGCTTTCGGATACTGGTCAAGGCTCTTGCCACCCCTATATTGCCTTTTTAGGTGGTGTTCCAAAGACCAAATTACCACTGTAACAGCTACAGACAAATGTAATATGACAGACATGCTGCTCAATGCTAGAAGTCTAAATCTCAAAATGGACTCACTCAAAGCACTCTTTAAAATGGAGAACATTGACATTTGTGCTGTAACAGAGACCTGGTGCAAGGCAGCACAAAGCACCACTGCACTACCAGGCTATAACTCATTCCACACCTTTTGGCCTCAGAACTTGGACCAAAGCTCCAAAGGGGGTCGTATTTCCATATTCATAAAGGATGCGCACACCACCAGACTGGTAGCCCAACACAACACATCTGAGAAACGTCAGGTGCAGCTAACATTGGGTAAGACAGCAATTCAGGTCATAGCCTGCTACAGGTCCCCAACCATGTCCCAAGACTCACACTCCACATTCCAAAGCACCCTGGAGAATATTAGGGTCCAACCTAATTCTGTCATACTGGGTGACTTCAACCACCCTTCCATTAACTGGGAAAACTACTCATGTCCCAATACACTTGCCCAACACTTTCTGAAATTCATTAATTCCAATGCCCTGGACCAGCTTGTTCTTACCCCCACTACAGTTAGCAACATCCTTGACCTGGTCATTACTAACATGGGCGACCGTTGCTCTACACCAATAGTCAACTCCTCCCTGGCTAGATCCAACCACAAACTAATCACCTTGGAAATCCACATCCTTCCCACCCCCTCCACAAAGGTAACCACCATAAAAAACTTCTCCAAACCCAACTTTGGGCTCCTAAAAACAGAGGTGGCTAACTTCACAGCACCCATGCAAATGCAGAATATTTGCATGACCACCAAATCATACACCAATGCACTGTACAAACATGTACACAAATGCATGGATCTCACCATACCCAATAGAACCAAGACACTCTCCTCAAAAAAAAAAGGAAGCCATTCTGGTGTTCCCCTACCATAAACAAACTCTACAACAGAAGGAGGAAACTGATTCAGAATAAGGTGAAGTCCCAAGACTGGAAAAACTCCCTTATCAGCCTCAACAAAAGGTTGAGATTCCTCATCAAATCCTCTAAAGCTAGCTATGAAAACAGAATTGCAGCAGATAGTAAAGACAACCACAAGGTCTTCTATAGTTATGTAAAGAATCTCCAAGGCAATACCCAGATTTGCTCTGAGTTACTGCACAATGGTACCTCCTGTACTGAGCCAACATATATTGTCAATATACTGGCAGACAGATTCAGTGCTAACTTTACCCCTCTCCCCCCCAAAGGACCAATCACAATACCAGTAGATTGCCAGGCACCCAGTATTACTGCTGCACAGGTTAAAACAGCACTGTCCAAGGCCAAGAATACAGCTTCTATGGGACCTGACAATATCCCTGGCTGTGTTCTACATGAACTACAGAGTGAACTGACACCTCACCTGTGTGCCCTGTTCAATCACAGCCTCACCTCAGGCTTTGTCACTACTGAATGGCACACTGCTACAGTCATCCCTCTCCACAAAGGAAGAGTGACTACAAACCCTGGGAACTATCGCTCCATTAGTCTCACAAGTTGGATATGCAAAGCTATGGAATGCATCATCATGGACCTTATAAACAAGGATATAGGGAATCTCCATACTCTGGATCCTACACAATTTGGTTTTGTGAAGGGTGGATTATGCCTGCTCAACTTGGTCCACATCTTTGAGTAAGTCACCAGAGCTGTGGATGAAGGCAAGATGGTTCATACAGGCTACCTTGATCTGGCCAAGGCCTTTGATACCATTCCCCACTCAGGAATCATAGAAAAACTCACTAAGCTAGACATCAACCCCTATATCACTAGGTGGGTTGCAAACTGGCTCATACATAGAACCCACAGTGTGAAAGTAGATGACTCCAAGTCAGACTGTCAACCAGTCATGAGTGGGGTCCCACAGGGTTCGGTCCTGGTTCCTCTCCTGTTTGGTGTCTACTTCTCTGAAGTCCAGGCCAACATGAAGGGACTCTGGCTGACAATGCTCACAGACAATTGCAAGTTGGGAGCTATTATTAACTCCCCAAGTAATGTTGACAACCTACAGAAAAGCCTTAATTAGACCAATGACTGTTGTCAGAAACATGGCCTTAAACTCAATGCCAAATAATGTATCTTCATCCCCCTTGGTAAAACCCCAGTTCCCTTAAATTACCACACTGATGGTAGTCCACTGAACACAGAAGGCATTATAAGAGATCTGGGAACACAGGTTGACAGAAACCTCTCTTTTAATCACCACGTTGCCATTGTGGTCAGAAAGTCCTTCTATGTGGCACATCTCATTACTAAGGGTTTTGCATCCAGGAAGAAAGATGTCATTGTCTTTCTCTACTCTTCCCTCATTAGGCCAATCTTCGAGTAAAATGCCCCATTTGGCATGTACTTCACTAGACACCTGCAACAACTGGAGAGGCCACAAAAGTACCTCACAAAGAGGATCCTAGGCCTTAAACACTTGTCCTATATGGACAGACTCAAAAAAACTCCAACTATTCTCTGTCTCATATTGCCTACTTAGAGGCAATCTCTGCTTGCCTTACAAAGTCATGTCTGACCCAGCTCTGTTAGAAATGCTATATCTAAAGAAATCCCAATCCCTCTGCACCACATGGTCCAGAGACCTCAACCTCATTACCACAATCAACAGAATATGCTGGAGGGACAGGTTCATAACCCAGAGACTGCCCATGCTATGGAACAGACTTCCCATACATGGGAAAGCAAAGCACCTCACTGGCCCTCCTCAAGAGAACTCTTGATGACTGGATGGGAAATAGAAAATTCACCCTGGGGATCACTCCAGTGGCTCTACTTGACAGAGGCACGAGGAACTAAGGTCAGATGGCATGATGCCAGGGTAATCCTATGGGCTAGTCTTGTAAACACTCCAGGGCCATTAGCCTAGTACACACCTATGAACCCTATATAATATTATCCAGATCTCTGTCTGGACCATTTTTAATATAGAAACCAAATCACTACTATTTGCTGATGATTGCATGTCCTTACAAGTAGCTCAGACTCTGACCTTTTAGGTTCATGGGTTCATAGGAAGTTACTAGGCTATCTGCCCGAGGGCATTTATAAGCCTAGCCAGAGTGTGTCAGCTTTCGCCGCCCCATTGATTAATTAACTGAGCTTCTGTCAAGAAGAGCCAATGAAGTGATCCCAGGGGTGTATTTTCTGTTACCCATCCATTTGTTAAGGTTTCTCTTGAAGATTGTTAGTGAGGGGCTCTGCCTAATGTAGTTAGGAATTTTGTTCCAATGCATGGGGAGTCTCTGACAGGAATCTATCCCTCCAGCATGTTCTATTTATTGTTGTGGTGAGGTTTAGCTCACTAGACCGAGTGGCTTGCAGTGACTTGGATTTCTTTAGGTGGAGCATGTCCATCAATTCTGAGTTGGACATGGCTTTGTAAGTCAGGCAGAGATCACCTCTGAGTAAGTGATATGCCACTAAGTACAGCTGGAGTTTTTCCAGTCGGGCTGCATGGGACATATGTTTGAGGCCAGTAATCCTCTTGGTGAGGTACTTTTGTGTTTTTTTCAGCTGTTGGAAGTGTCTTGTGAGGTACATCCCAAATGGGGCATTGTACTCTATGATGGGTCTGATGAGTGAAGAGTAGAGGGGCACTCCATGTGAGTTCTGTCTGTAAGCCAGTGGGGTCCCACAGGGTTTGGTCCTGGGTCCTCTCCTGTTTGGTATCTACTTCTCTGAAGTCCAGGCCAACATGAAGGGACTCTGGCTGACAATGCTCACAGACAATTGCAAGTTGGGAGCTATTATTAACTCCCCAAGTAATGTTGACATCCTACAGAAAGGCCTTAATTAGACCAATGACTGTTGTCAGAAACATGGCCTTAAACTCAATGCCAAATAATGTATCTTCATCCCCCTTGGTAAAACCCCAGTTCCCTTAAATTACCACACTGATGGTAGTCCACTGAACACAGAAGGTGTTATAAGAGATCTGGGAACACAGGTTGACAGCAACCTCTCTTTTAATCACCACGTTGCCATTGTGGTCAGAAAGTCCTTCTATGTGGCACATCTCATTACTAAGGGTTTTGCATCCAGGAAGAAAGATGTCATTGTCTTTCTCTACTCTTCCCTCATTAGGCCAATCATCGAGTAGAATGCCCCATTTGGCATGTACTTCACTAGACACCTGCAACAACTAGAGAGGCCACAAAAGTACCTCACAAAGTGGATCCTAGGCCTTAAACACTTGTTCTATATGGACAGACTCAAAAAACTCCAACTATTCTCTGTCTCATATTGACTACTTAGAGGCAATCTTTGCTTGCCTTACAAAGTCATGTCTGACCCAGCTCTGTTAGAAATGCTATATCTAAAGAAATCCCAATCCCTCTGCACCACATGGTCCGGAGACCTCAACCTCATTACCACAATCAACAGAATATGCTGGAGGGACAGGTTCATAACCCAGAGACTGCCCATGCTATGGAACAGACTTCCCATACATGGGAAAGCAAAGCACCTCACTGGCCCTCCTCAAGAGAACTCTTGATGAGTGGATGGGAAATAGAAAATTCACCCTGGGGATCACTCCAGTGGCTCTACTTGACAGAGGCACGAGGAACTAAGGTCAGGTGGCATGATGCCAGGGTAATCCTATGGGCTAGTCTTGTAAAGACTCCAGGGCCATTAGCCTAGTACACACCTATGAACCCTCAAACAGATTACTATATTCTATTATCCAGATCTCTGTCTGGACCATTTTTAATATAGAAACCAAATCACTACTATTTGCTGATGATTGCATGTCCTTACAAGTAGCTCAGACTCTGACCTTTTAGGTTCATAGGTTCATAGGTAGGTACTAGGCTATCTGCCCAACTGCATTTATAAGCCTAGCCAGAATGTGTTGGCTTTCGATTAGTCCCCTGTGCCTCTGTCCAGCAGAGCCACTGAAGTGATCCCAAGGGTAAACTTTCTGTTTCCCATCCACTCGTCAAGATTTCTCTTGAAGAGTGTTAGTGAGGAGCTCTGCCTAATGTAGATTGGAATCTTGTTACAAAGCATGGGAAGTCTCTGGGACAATAATCTATCGCTCTAGCACATCCTATTTATTGTTGTGGTGAGGTTTAGATCCCTAGAGTGTGTGGCTCAAGGGGATAAGGTTTTCTTTAGGTGGAGCATGTCCATCAATTCTGGGTTGGACATGGCCTTGCATGTCAGGCAGAGATCACCTCTGAGTAGGCGGTATGCAACCAAGTACAGCTGGAGTTTCTTCAGTCGAGCTGCATAGGGCATCTGTTTGAGACCAGTGATCCTCTTGGTGAGGCACTTCTGTGGTCTTTCCAGCTGTTGCAGGTGTCTTGTAAGGTACATCCCAAGTGGGGTGTTGTACTCTATGATGGGTCTGATGAGTGATGAGTAGAGGGGCACAATGACCTCTTTTGATCTGGATGCAAACCCTTTTGTGATTTAGGTAGGCCAGATAGAAGGATTTTCTAACCACTTTGACAATGTGATTATCAAAGGAGAGATTACTACCTGCTTGGGTCCCCAGATCCCTTATTACGTTTTCCGTATTTAGGCGGCGACCACCTATGTGGTAGTTTGTGTGTACTTTGTTTTTTCCAGTGGGGATGACTATGCACTTTTTAGCATTTAGCTTGAGGCCATGATTTTGACACCAGGTATCCATCTCAGTGAGACCCTTTTGGAGGATGTCTGTGTCAGCCCAAGAGTCAATTATAGCCCCTAGTTTCAGTCATCTGCAAACCTGGTCAGCCATAGTCCTCCTGTGCTTGCCTGTACCTCTGAGAAGTATATGCCGAACAGGAGGGGTCCTAGGACTGAGCCCTGGGGAATGCCACTTGTAACCGGTTTAGAGTCAGACCTAACTCCTGCAACTCTCACCATGTGGGTTCTGTTTGTGAGCCAATTGGCAACCCATCTTCTGACATAGGGATCTGATCAGGGATGTCCTTCCTTCTTGGGATTTTCTTTTTTTCTGAACTAGTTTCCTCCTTCTAGTGTATAGCCTGTTTATGACAGGGGTCCACCAGGCTGGTTTCCTTCTCTTAGGGGAGTGAGTCTTGGTTTTGCTAGGGATGGCATGATCCATGGATCCTTGTAGGTGCTCATTGAGTGCATTTGCAAAGGTTCCTGCATCTTGGACACTGTTATCCTTTAGTGTAGGGGCTGTGAAGCCTATCACCTCTGTCTTAAGTAAGGTGAAGTTTGCTATAGAAAAGTTTTTCACTGTGGTTTCCTTGGTTGGGAGTGGTGATGTGGACATCCAGAGTGATTAGTTTATGGTCTGATCTAACCAGTGACGGGTTGACCTCCGGTGCGGAACACCTGTCGCCCATGTTGGTGATAACCAGGTCCAACATGTTTTCACCTCTGGTAGGGGAGTTTACCAGCTGATCCAGGGCATTTGAGTTGATAAATTCCAGGAAGTGCTGGACCTGGGAGTTTGTGCTTGAGTAGTTTTCCCAGTTAACGGTAGGGTACTTGAAATCACCCAGTATCAGGGTGTTCGGTAGAACCTTCATGTTTTCCAATGTCTCCAGAAAGGCGTAGTGGTGGTCCTAGGTCATGGAGGGTGATCTGTAGCAGGCCAAAATTTGCATTGCAGATTTGCCCGAAGTTAGTTGAACATGGACGATCTCAGAGGTATCATGCTGCACCACTAACCTAGAGGTGTAGGTATCCTTGATGAATATGGATACACCCCCTCCTTTTGTGTTTCGGTCCATGTTCTGTGGTTGAAATGTGTGGCATGAGTTGTAGCCCGGTAGTGCTGGGGTGCTCTGTGGAGCCTTGAACCAGGTTTCAGTTACTGCACACATGTCGACGTTCTCCATACTGAGGAGTGCTTCAAGTGCCTACATTTTGAGATTTAAACTCCTGACGTTGAGTAGCATAATCCTCATTTTTTTATTTGTGCTGTTTACAGAGGTGGGTTTGACTTTTGAGCCTTTCCTAAAAAGTCACTATGGGGGCAGCAAGAGCCTTGGCCAGTATTCAAAAACCTAGGGGTGACAGGTGCAAGCCATCTCTTGCAAAGGAACGTGTTTTGTCGAGCATGTAGTCCCAGGCTGACAGACACTGGATCCCCTTTGAATTTTAAAACTTAAAGACATACTAAGAGAATTTAATAGAGCATCTGAGTTAAAGGCGATCCTCACCAAAACTGAATTGTTACCAGCTAATAGTGAGGCAGAGAAATCTTGTTCAAATATATCTTCATTCCCTTTCATTTATGCCACAACCATGCCAATGTACCTAGGTATAAAACTACATTACAGCATCCAAGAAAAGCTCAAGATTAGGGATATTTAGGACAAGTTCTTTTTATGGATATTGGCTTGGAAGGAAATACATTTCTGATTCCTATGATGGGTGGCTGCTATTAAAATGTTTGTAGCTCCATTACTGTTTAATTTATTTAGGCACATCCCCACACCTTACAATCATCCTTGGCTAAATAAGATTAATGTATTGCTGCTAACTTAATCTGGAACGGTACGCAGAAATGAGTTAGTAAGACAGTTAGGACTACACATATTTTCTACACAGGCTTTAAAATTTCATATTGGGGAAAATATGAGGACCTCTATTATCTCTTTTTTTCTATAAATTAAACTTCATTACCAACTAAAATGGATCCCGATTGAAGGTTGCATCCCAAGGGGATTGAGCTGGCTCCGTAACTCTTTCCCTAAACACCTATTAATATGACATACAATCCTTCAATCGTATGCTGCTCTACTGGCTCTTTATTGTATTCTTCTTTGGAGCAACACTTGGGGTTTGGCTGTCCTTCTTTGGGGAAACCCCTTCCTGTTAGTAGTAGAGGGATCCCACGAATCGGAGAATCTTGGTATTAAATGGCTGAGTAACTTAACCTGTGTTCCTGAAGAGTGCCAGATTTTTGCTGGTTTTGAATGCTTGCAATGCATCTGTGGACCTACCAAGAACATCCTACTGGAAATGTTTGTGACTTAGATTTTGTCCCCTTTGACAGGGGCTGCTTCAGAGCTATCTTATCACCATTCTCCTCTAAGAAAGTAAAATTGTCTGGCTTTTATGCTGTCTTAATCTCTAATTACCTGACTGTAGTTAAGGGCAATGTTAGCTCTTGGCTAGAGAATATAGCCTCAAGAAATATAAATGACCCCACCAATACTTTCTTGAATAAGATATCTACACTTAGGCATATCCCATATGTTTGAAAAAGCTATTGCTTTTGTCCCCAGCAGACAGTGGGATCCATCACTGAGTGTTCACAAGGGATTAGCCTGAGACATCCAATATTTCAAGTATGAAATGAAAACCACACTGCTCTTCAAAAATGTTGGGATTGTCCTCCCAGTTTTCAACTATGGAAGGCCTTTTTTGATTCAATACAGCAAGATGTGGGGTTATCTATGCCATGCACTAAATATGCATTTTGGGTGAGCTTTTCCCCTACTCCAACGCCAAGTAGTGTATGCAGCTTTAAGTGGTGGTAAGAAAATATATAGTGTTCACACCTCTCAACTGTCCAAATTTTCACAGAATGTCCAGATTTGTGGTTCATATGTTTGATCTGTTCCTCATAAGATTTGTGGTTTTCTGGTAAATCACTGGGATGATCTGAGGACTGAAGTCACTAAACAATGACATTCATCTGAGTTTTAGACTTCATAGGTTCATAGGTTCATACTAGACTATCTGCCCTAGGGCATTTATAAGCCTAGCCAGAGTGTGTTTGGCTTTCGCCACCCATTTCAAATTAATTTTGCTATGCCTTTTTTTGAGGTTAGTATACTGTGCCTCTGTCTAGCAGTGACACAGAAGTGATACCCGGGGTAAACCTACGATCTCCCATCCACTCATCAAGATTCCTCTTGAAGAGAGTCAATGTGGGACTGCCTAACCTGGACTGGGATTTTATTCCAGAGTGAAGGGAGCCTCTGGGTTATGAATCTGTCCCTCCAGCATGTCCTATTTAATTCAGTGCTGAGGTTCAAGTCTCTCGAGCGCGTAGCTCGATGGGATTTGGATTTTCTGAGGTGCAGCATGTCCATTAATTCTGGGTTGGACATGGCTTTATACGTCAGGCACAGATCGCCTCTGAGCAGGCGGTATGCCACTGAATATGTATGTTAAAACAAATCATGTTACTGTAGCAACTTTCTAAGTTTATAAGAGCAATATTTAAAATCTGTCACTATTTTTGGGCCTTTGTCCCACGATTTTGTCAGGCTTTGTCCAGATTTCTTGTACTAACAGGTTGAGAGGTATGATAGTGTTCTCTAGGAAACTTCCATACTTAACTTTGTTAGTGGATCATATTCCTGACTCATGAAAATAAAAACAGAATATTTTCTGTTTATAACATTAGATGGTAGTACAGATGAGATGGGCTAGATCAGTAATGATTCTTCAATAAATTATATTGAAACGATTTGTAAAATATTTTTATCCAACTTGAAACAAATGTCAAATTACAATTGTGTCTTATAATATTAGTTATTATTTTCCTTTCTTTCTGGAAGTGAGTGCACTTCAACCTTTTATTGCAAATACTTATAGTCATCCATTTTATATCTTAAAGCAACTGTTAATCTTGATCTTTTGTTCATGTTATAATCACTAGATATGGCAAGTTTTATTTCTTCATAAAATGAAATGCATATATATATATATATATATATATATATATATATATATATATATATATATCAAATTCAGATTATTGTTTCTTAATTAAACTACATTATCTATTGAATGTTATTTTGTTTGTTCAATAAAGTTTTTGTTGTTATATTTGGCAAAAAAAATATGTGTGTGTATATATATATATATATATATATATATATATATATAGGTATATCTATATAATAACTATGACTGTATATATATATATATATATATATATATATATATATATATATATATATATAATGTGTGTGTGTGTGTGTGTGTGTGTGTGTGTGTATATATATATATATATATATATATATATATATATATATTATATATAAATAAACAACCTATTCTCTGCAACAATAGTTAACATGGCACTGGTCAAATTGTCAAATCTTATGAACATTTGGTAACAATCATTGTGAGGGTAAAATCTGACTTATCAGAAAACCCTTCTACTCTAATGCAGACCTACAAGCTAATGACATGATGAAATTTACGTTTCCACTTCATCGCAGAGGTTCCATCTAGCACAATGACGCATTTACAGATACATTTTATGCTGACCTCAAAGCATGCATTGAGGCATCTCTCCACATAAGACATAAAAACAATACTAAATACAGGACTAAATCCCTATGGCGGAACCCTAATATAAAACTATAAAATTAGCGGAAGAAGCTTATAGCCTGTAAAAGCAAACTTAATACTTCACCTTTTAGAGATGAACTCAGACAGATCAAAAAAGAACTTAAAAACAAAGTACAGTCTTCCCAAAGTAAGCATGTAATGAGTAATGCCAACTCTGCTAAGGACAACTAAAAACCCTTCTTCAGTTATATCAGAAAACTTACAGGTAGTGGCCAGCAATGCTCAGAGCTAATGCCTAACAACAACACTTAGTTATATAATGGGGAAGCAGCCTACATATTAGCAAACAAATTCAGCTCTAACTTTAGTCCACTGTCTCTCCCTAATTTGCCCTAACTTATTAGTACATCCATACCACTCCCTCTAATTAGCTCTGAGCAAGCCTTGAAGGCTCTCTCGAAGGCCAGAAGTGCCAGCTACATAAGTTCTAATATTGTGCCAGGCCGCCTTCTTGTCAGCAACAGACACTGTCTGGTAGACTTGCAAATGGCCTATTTATCTTTAGTCACTCCACTGGATTTTTGCCAGAGGATTGTAAAACTGTCGTAATTATTAAACACAAATAATGACACAAGCAACATGATGCTCAATAAAAACTCTGTTTATTAGCAGCGCTAATAACAATACTTTCACCTGTTAGGGCTTCATCAGGCAGAAAAACTGCAAGATACCATCATAATTTAAATACAATTTCAGTCATATCATGTGACCTTAATTAAATACATTTAAAGATATATACCATATACATTGACTACGGGCCGGATTCACGAAGGCTTGCACGGAGTCTAAGAGTAGTATAAGACTCCATGCAGCCTTCACGATCCAGGAACAGCCCAAAGTCCGTGTAAGAGACAAGCTAAAACGTCTCTTACATGGAGTGGGCGTGGATAAGCTAATCACCTCACTTGCAGCCGAATAGCATGCAAATGAGGATGATTAGTGATACAGGAAGCCCAGAACAGCCCGTGTACGAGCCATTTTAGTTGCAGAAATGTACTCAGTTGACAACTGAGTATGTTTCTGCAAAAACCGCAATGGAGCCATGTCAGCTCCAAATAAAGGGTGCATATGTGTCAGGCAGCATGCGAATGGCCAAATATGTGGCCATTGGCAAGGTAATCTTATGCAAATATATTAAAAATATAATATTTGATTTAATTTAATTTAGCATGCTACAGACCACAATCTCACACACAGGAACCTGACCCAGCCGTCCTGAAGACACTGGACAGTATGAATGTCCCACCAAATACCAAACAAGGTACCACAAATTACCACATAGGTGGTAAACCATTATGTATAGAAGGAGTAATCAGGGACCTAGGGACACAAGTGGACAGTAACCTGTTATGTGACACTCACATTGCCAATGTGGCTAGGAAGACTGTCTACATTGGACACCATATCATGAAAGGATTCACATCTACGTCAACAGAGGTCATTGTGCCCCTATACTGTTCTCTTATCACACCCATAATCTAGTACAATGCTTCATATGGGATGTACCTTACCTGACACCTGCAGCAGTTAGAAAGACCTCAAAGGTACCTCACCAAGAGGATAAAGGGTCTCAAATATATGTCATATGCTGCCTGGCTGTAGACACCCCAGCTGAATGCAGTCACATACAGCCTACACAGAGGCATTGCATGCCTGTTGTACAAGGCCATGCCCAACACAGGAGTCATGGACATGCTCCACCCCAGAAAACTCAAAGCCATCGGAGCTGTGAGAGTGGGAGATGTCAACCTCAACAAATAATGAAATAGGATGTGTTGGAGGGACAGATACATAATCCAGAGGCTCCCCACACCCTGGAAAAGAATCCCACTCCATGTTAGGCAGAGCCGCTCACTGACACTCTTTAACAGGAATCTTGCCAAGTGGATGGATGATTGTAGAGTTACACTGGGGGTCTTCACTGTGTCATGTCCAGACAGAGGCACAGCAAAGCAAATCATAAATGGCCATAATATTCACATAGCAAGGGGTGGCAAAAGCCACACACACTCTGGCTAGGCTAACAAATGCCCTAGGGTGGATAGCCTAGTATGAACCTATGAACCTATGAAGATACAAATTGTACAGGACACTAAGGATAATCCCAAGGCTTTCACAACTGATGGTAGGAACCGTGTTGGGAATTCACAGATATGCTTTGAATCACACAAATATCAAAAACAACATACCAAACACACACACATATTGCCAACATACATCCTGACAGGTGCAGTGCAAACCCCCCCCAGAATGCAAAATATCTATCCCAGCAAACTGCTGGCCCCCTGACATTGCAGATGCTGAGGTAACAGCCAGCATCTACAAAGCAAAACACACAGCAGCAATGGTATGAGATGGTGTCCTGGGCTGAGTCCAACATGGACTCTAAGACGAATGGAATGCCAAATCACACTACTGCTCAATGTCAGCCTTACCACAGGATATGTACCCAAAGAGCAGTGTACAACAACAGTGGTCCTTCTCAACAAAGGTGTTGCCTGAATGGATACTGAAAACTACCACCCCAGAATCCTGAGAAGCTCGGTCTGCACAGCTATGGAAAGGATCAGCATGTACCGCAGACATAAAGATATTGGGGACCTTCTGACACCGGACCCTACCCAGTGTGGCTTTCTTAAGTGCAGATCCTGCCCCTAAACATATTTGACTCAATTGAAACAGTCATTAAGGTCATTGATGAGGGCAATGTGGTCCACACAGCATAGCTGGACCTTGCAAAGGCTTCTATACAATACCATACATGTTCATTATGGATAAGCTCACCAGCTTAAATATAAACCCCTATGTCAGCAGAGGGGTTGCAAACCAGACCAAGGACAGAACAGACATGGTCAGACATGCTGCAGCCATGTTAGACTACAAACCAGATATAACTGGCATCCCACAAGGCTTGGTCCTGGGATCTAACTCGTCTGGTATATATGTCCCATAGGTACAGGCCAACATGGAAGGACTGTGTCTGAACATGTTTGCAGAGGACTACAAACTGCTCACCATATATGATCCACCAGCTGACACAAGCATCCCACAAAAGGGCCACATAGAAACAGACAACTGGTGCCATAGCCATGTCAGCAAGCTAATTGCAGAAAAGTGTATAGTCAACCCCCATGGATATACAGTAAGTGCCCACCAATTACCACATAGGTGTTAACCCATTACGCACTTAACATGTAATGAGAGACCTGGGGACACAAGGTGATAGATATCCTGCATTGGACAAACGTGCTGTAGTGTTTACAGAAACATACCATATACCCACCTAATCATGAAGGTTGTCAGATCTAGATAAGGGGAGGTAATTGTGGCTCTGCAGTCATCCTTCATCAGCGTTACAATTGACTACAATAGCCCCTGTGGGATGTACCTCAGCAGACACCTCCATCAACCGTAAAGTCCCCAACAGTACCTCACCAGGAGTATCAAAGAGCTTGCACAGATGCCATGTGCCGCCCGTGTTGCTGGTATCAATAAACATGCTGCACCTTGTACAATCTGAATGGCAGTGAGCTATGCACATGAGAGACCTGAACCCCAGCATTGACTTACATAGGACAATGTGTACTGCATGATCCATAACACAGAAGCCACCCCCACCCATGAGTAAACTCCCAGTACAGACTACCCATAGAGTCACTTATCGATTTTCCTCAATAGGAATCTTGATGAGTGGATGGGAGATGGTAGCTTTATCCTGGGTATCACTGTCATGTCACAGGTAGACAGAGGCACAGTATACTAACCATGACATATGTCATGGCAAACTCCACTTACAATGTGTGTCGAAGGACAAACACACTCTCCGACTAGCATTAGAAATGGACTAGGGCACATTGCTAGTGTTTGCAAATGTACACCTATGTTGTGGAATACACTACCAATGTTGGACAAGCCTGGTTTAAGTAGTTCATATCTGAACATAATGCAACATGGTCAGATGTACACAACTGGCCCCTAACCAGGCTGTTGTGCTCACTATCGAAATGTAAAGCAGTGATAGCACTAAAGCCCAGGATACTGTCCACCACAGTCAAAGTACTGAACCAGTACACTATACAGTACTACAGTGTTAGGTCAGTGTGAAAGGATGTTGACAACTGTATGCAAAGTATCCCATGCAAACCCTGCAGGCACAGTATAATCCTGTTGTGTTCACACACAAAGCAGTTGTACAGTAACTACACAACATGACACACAACACACAACCATAAACGGGAGACATTTGTTGAAGTCCACACTCATCCACAAATGTGGTGGGCTGCAGAGTTCAACATATGGAATGCTCACACTGGGCATGCTCACACACTTTGATAAATGAGACATATGTCAGACAACATGCCATGGGAAGGCTGAACTGGGCATGCTCACACACTTAGGCCAAATCTCAGTTTAGCAGTTGGCCACACATATCTGGTATTTTTACGTGTTATTCCAGGAACCAACCACATTACAGCAGTCTGCCCAGTGCACACAGTTAAATGACTACAGAGACATACATGATATAGTGGATCCCTCCCATATGCAAACATCTTCCACAGATGCACAAGTTGTTTATACAAACAGGGAATGCTATGACAATAAAGACGTGCAAACAGTCTATCAGCAACAAATAATGTGCATTTGACAATTAAACATATGGGTGTAGAGGTCAACACTAGGCTGTTTGCCCTAGGGAATGACAGCTTAGCCAGAGTGTGCTTGGCGTCTGCCTCCCCACAGGATGCACATTCCCCTTTCTAAACACCGATGATGTCAGCACCCTATAAGTACAGCAGGAGAAAAGAAGCCTCCCAGTAATGCGAATAGCGTACTCCGCTAATGTGTCTGTCTCAAGTGTCATAACATAGGTAGGTAGGGGTTTGAATCCTGTAAGTGCTCAGTGTGTGGGTGTGTGTAAGTCTGTGGAAGAGAAATGTCCCTAAAAGTGAACCATAAAAATAGGGAGCTTATCTTCTAGCAAAGTACAATGTGTTTCTAACTTCTTCTCATCACCCACACTGAGGGGAAGGGACCTTTGTTCATTCAACTTGTTTACATGTACTAGAGTCTATGGAGGAGGTTAACAGTTAGGTTAGTTAAAGCACTGCTTAAAAACTAGGAGGTATGGTATGGGCACGTGTTATATGTTAAACTAACATCAGTATCTAACTTGTCCATAAGTTGGTATTTTATGTGTGTGCCCTGGTGTATTTATGTTTTGCTTTGTCCCTTTTAAAATAAGGACATTTTTAACTTTAATGTTTTTAAATTTCAGCTTTTGCTGCTTTTAGCACACACACTTCTCAACTTTGTGTGTGAATTTTACAAGTTTAAATGGAATGCGCAAGTCTTTAGTGGTGTATGGTGACGTCATGGATGACTAAAAGTTTAAAACTGCTTTTGGCGCCAATGTTTTGTAATTCTGATGAAGCTACTGCCTGAGCAGTAGTGAAAACGCTCTTTTTGGCTTTTTTGAATAAAACTGCGTTAAAACCCTTTTGCGTACTTCTTTGGACCTGGTACCTTGGAGCAGCGGTATCGCTAGTTTTGACTTCTTGTTTGATTTCAGACAGTCAGATAGGGGTTTGAATCCTGCAAATGGCAAGTGTGTGATTTTGGCTGAGGGGGTTAGTGTGTGTGAGGGAAATGTCCCTTTTGGCAACTAGGAGAACAGACTACAGGATGCACATTCCCCTTTCTAAACACTGATGATGTCAGCACCCTATAAGTACAGCAAGAGAAGGGAAACCTCCCAGTAATGCGAATAGCACGCTCTGCTAATGCATCCATCTCGAGTGTCATAATATAGTTAGATAGGGGTTTGAATCCTGCAAGTGTGTGTGTTTGGCTGAGGGGGGGTAGTGTGTGTGAGGGAAATGTCCCTTTTGGCAACTAGGAGAACAGACTACAGGATGCACATTCCCCTTTCTAAACACTGATGATGTCAGCACCCTATAAGTATAGCAAGAAAAGAGAAACCTCCCAGTAATGCGAATAGCACGCTCTGCTAATGCATCCATCTCAAGTGTCATAACATAGTCAGATAGAGGTTGAATCTTGCAAATGGCAAGTGTGTGTTTTTGGCTGAGAGGGGTTAGTGTGTGTGAGGGAAATGTCCCTTTTGGCAACTAGGAGAACAGACTACAGGATACACATTCCCCTTTCTAAACACTGATGATGTCAGCACCCTATAAGTACAGCAAGAGAAGAGAAACCTCCCAGTAATGTGAATAGCGTGCTCTGCTAATGCGTCCGTCTTGAGTGTCGTTAGGTAGGGGTTTGAATATGGCAAGTGTGTGTGTTTGGCTGAGGGGGGTAGTGTGTGTGCAATTGTGTGTGAGGGAAATGTCCCTTTCGGCAACTAGGAGAACAGACTACAGGATGCACATTCCCCTTTCTAAACACTGATGATGTCAGCACCCTACAAGTATAGCAGGAGAAGGTATGTGGCATGGACAATGACTGAGTCATATGCATCCATGCCTCTGACCGACCTGTATGCTTGTGTTATGTGGTGGACCATAGTGCCCCGCAGGCATATCACTGTGACCTTCACCTTGTCCAGCCTGGTGAGCGTGACCATACTGTACCGGACAATAAAGGTAGCTAACACAACTGTGGCAGGTGTGTTGTCTAGCCGTACAGGCTGTGACTGGCACACAGGATTTGTGTGCTATGTGTTATGTGTGATGTGTTCAGGCATAACGTATGCCTGTGTGCCAGCTGCAGAGGTGTGTGCCGCTCAGGCAGGATGCTATACTAAGGCTCCACGAATGGCCCAGTGTGTTCATGTGCTTGTATTGCTGTCAGTGTAGGTCTACATCAGACTGGTATTGTAGTCACTGTAGTATTGCATGCCACCTGACAGGTTATGCCAGTACTGGGTTCAGAGTGCTTAGTCCCCAGTTTGGCTATGTGGTTCCATCTCATACATGTGTTGTACGTCCATGTGTAGGGGAGAGGGTTGACTGTGTACATGTGGCAGCTGTGACATTGCCACATGACCCACATATCCCACAACTGTAGCATAGAGGTGACTGACAACTGACCTTTGAACATGCTACCATAGTATTGTGATTGCCATGGTGATTAACAGCACATAGGGCTAATGGGGAACAAGGTACATAGGTTCATAGCGTCATACTAGGAAATCTGCCCTAGGGCATTTAAGAACCTAGCCAGAATGTGTTTGGCTGTCGCCATCCAATGTAAATATATCTTGCCATGCCCTTTTCAGAGGTTAGTATACTGTGCCTCTGTCTAACAGTGACACAGAAGTGATACCCGGGGTAAACCTACAATGTCCCATCCACTCATCAAGATTCCTCTTGAAGAGAGTCAGTGAGGGACTCTTCCTAACCTGGACTGGGATTTTATTCCAGAGTGAAGTGAGCCTCTGGGTTATGAATCTGTCCCCCCAGCATGTCCTATTTATTTCAGTGCTGAGGCTCAGGTCTCTCAAGTGTGTATCCCGATGGGATTTGGATATTCTCAGGTGCAGCATGCCCATTAATTCCGGGTTTGACATGGTGTTATACATTAGGCACAGATCACCTCTGAACAGGCGGTATGCCACTGAGTAGAGCTGGGGTTTATTTAACCGGTCAGCATATGGCATCTGTTTGAGCCCTTTGATCCTCTTGGTGAGGTACTCGTGGGGTTTTTCCAGTTGCTGCAGGTGTCTGGTAAGGTACATCCTGACAGGGGGATTGTACTCAATTATGGGCCTGATGAGGGATGAGTAAAGAGGCACGATGTCCTCCCCTGATGTAGATGTGAATCCCTTCATCATGGGGTGGGCTATATAAAATGTTTTTCTAACCACTTTGGCCACGTGGTTGTCAAATGAGAGATTTCTATCAACTTGAGTCCCCAGGTCCCTAATTACTTCTTCTGTACATAATGGAGTACCACCTATGTGGTACTTTGTGGGCACTTTGTTTTAGCCAAAGAGGATGACTATACACACTTTTGCATTCAGCTGGAGGCCATGGCTCTGGCACAAGTTGTCTGTTTCTATGATGCCCCTTTGGAAGATGCTTGTGTCGGCTGGAGAGTCGATTATGGCGGCCAGTTTGCAGTCATCTGCATATTTGGTCAGCCACAGTCCTTCCGTGTTGGCCTGTACCTCCGATAAATATATACCAAACAAGAGAGGTCCCAGGACTGAGCCTTGTGGGACACAACTCGTAACTGGTTTGGAGTCTGGCATGGCTCCAGCAATTCTAACCATGTGGGTTCTGTCCTTGAGCCAGTGTGCAATCCATCTAGTGACATAGGGGCTTATATTTAAGCTTGTGAGCTTCTCTAGAATGCCTGAGTGGGGTATTGTTTTGAAGGCTTTTGCGAGGTCCAGGTAGGCTGTGTGAACCACCTTCCCCTCCTCAATGGCCTTGGTGACTGTTTCAAAGAAATCAACCAGGTTTGAGAGGCAGGATCTGCCCTTAACAAAGCCAAACTGAATATGAACCAGAGTCTGTAGGTCTGCAATATCTATATCTATGTGGTCCATGATGATCCTTTCCATAGCTCTGCAGACCAAGCTAGTGTGGCTTATGGGGTGATAGTGTCCAGGATCCGTTGAGGCACCACCTTTCTGTAGAGGGACCACTGTTGCTGTACACTCGGTTTGGACACATATCCTGTAGTAAGTCTGGGATTGAACAGTAGGTTTATGTTTGGTAGTAGCACGTCTTGGTGGTCATGTAGGACACAGCCCGGGACACTGTCTCGTCCCATTGATGCAGTGTGTATTGCTTTGGAGAGGGCGGCTCTTACCTGAGCGTCTGAGATGTCAGGGGGCAGCACTCTGCTGGGATACATATTTGCCCTTTCAGTGTGGAGGGGGGTGAGAAGTTTGCACTGAACCTGTCAGCTAGAATGTTGGCAATGTCTGTGGGTTTGGTGTTTCTATTGACATTTTGGACTACCTCTGAGCATATCTGGGAATTACCACCCAGGTTCCTAACATAACTAAAGAAAGCCTTGTGATTATCCTTAGTGTCCTGTGCAATTTCTGTCGAAGCTGGCCTTAGACAATCTTATGAGTGCCTGTAGTTATTTGCTAATACTGATCAGTGATGCCTTCCCTATTTGTGAATTTGCTGTATCATTTGGTAGCTTCCTCCTTTTATTGTGTAGTATGTTTATGGCTGGGCTCCACCAGACAGGACGTCTGCCTTTGGAGGATTGGGTCTTGGTTTTATTTGGGATCACATGATCCATGCATTCCAGAAGGCGTCCATAGAATGTGTTTATAGAGGAATCTGCGGTCTGGTCTGTAGTTTCCACAGGCCCGGGGGGCTTTGAAGGTTTCCACCTCTGTTTTGAGGAGTGTGAATTTGCTTTAGAGAAGTTGTTCACTGTGGTGTTCTGGGCAGGGGGTGGGGTCAGGATGTGAATATCCAGTGAGATTAGTTTATGGACCGATCTTACCAGTGAGGGATACACTTCTGGTCTGGAGCATAGAGTCCCCATGTTGGTGATGATCAGGTCCAGTATGTTTCCCCTTCTTGTGTGAGTGGTAACAAGTTGTTCCATAGAATTTGAGCTCATATATTCTAGGAATCTTTGGCCTAGGGTGTTGGAGCTAGAGTCATGCTCCCAGTCCATGTTTGGGTAGTTGACGTCGCCCAATATAATGGTGTTTGGAGAGACCTTCATATTTTCACTGTTCACAGGACGGCCGAGTGCAGTTCTTGGGTTTGGGAGGGTGGTCTGTAGCAGGCTATAACCTGGAAGGCAGTTTCACCCATTGTTAGTTGCACATGGATAGTCTCTGATGCGTGGTGCTTTGCCACCAACCTGGAGGTGTGGGTATCTTTGATGAATATTAATACCCCCCCTCCATTTGTGGTTCGTTCCAAGTTTTGGGGCTGAAAAGCATGGTATGAGGTTTAACCTGGTAGTGCTGGTGTGCTCTCAGTAGCCCTGAACCAGGCATCTGTTACTGCACAGATATCGATGTTCTCCAGGAGAGTGTCGGGTGCATGCATCTTGAGGTTTAGACTTCTGGCGTTGGGTAGCATTACTCTTAGTTTCTTATCCCTTGTGATACCTATGAAGGTGGGTTTGTCATTTGAGCCTTGCCTAACATAGGCACTATGGGGGTAGCAAGAGCCTTTGTCAATATCTGAAAGCCCAGGGGTGACAGGTGCAGGCTGTCCCTAGCGAAGCAGGTGGTTCAACAGAAGATGAATATGTGAAGGTGTAGTGCCTGTGATTAATTAGCAGTAGCATATATGACTGCTCACGTGGACACATGCCAGGTAAGGCATATGCACTGTGTCACAGGCAATGTACATGTAAACAGGACAAACAGTGACATTCTGTCAAGTGAGACATGGACATACATACAGTAAGCTATGCAGATGGCACTAGGAGTCCACAGAAGCTCTATAACTATGCATTGCAGGTGTGATCAGTATTCTAGGGTAATTGCAAGCAAACATGCATGCAAACAAAGCTACAGTAAACAGGGCTGCATGTAGTCCATTGTACAACAAACAAGCTGTACCACTTCCAGTAGGTAACACTGCAAATATGCAGGCACTATGCACATGTACATGGAAATACACGGTTCAGATGGCTAGGGTCCAGTCTCAGCGCACACAAGTGTACAGACCATGTACTGTCAGGATGTACAATAACTGGATGGAAACCCATGTGCTCATAACTGCAGTAATACACATGTCAAATAACAGACACTCAGCCTTCACTCAGTGGTTCCATACTTAGTAGGATGTATGCTACCTGGCCTGCCACCACAGAATCCCTGACATATATGGGGAGTCTCCCTCCTGTGACAGTTAGTTTTGTGTGTTGGGGCTGTCTAGCATGGTATGAGATGTGACCTTGCAGTGCTAGGGTGCTCCTGTGTGTCCTGTACCAGTCGTGTAGTACTGCACACATATCAACATCCTCAAACATCAGCATTGCAGAGTCCAGTGTGGGCAACATGCCACTTGCAGTTTACATGTCCATCATTGCGTATTACTACATTCATTACCTTATCCCCTGTGCTACCTATGTATGTAGCCTTCTGTTGACATCATTACCACCAGTATGCCAACATGTGCAGATGATACACTATGGTACTTACCATGGGTGTAGACAACAGTACATGACAATCACACCCTTACTGCATCAGGCATGCTGTGATATACCCACAATTAATTCATCACACAGTACTGTTAACAACATGATACTATAACTACACATATGCTCCCACGATAACCCCTGGACATCTGTCTGTGTGGTACCATCTCTGGGCCATGCCCATGGCTGCTGTGTGGGGAGGCATGTGCCACAGATACCACATTACCCTGGTCAATGCCCACTGTATGCTGTCCATCACCTAGGGACATTGGTGACAAAGGGTGTATTGGCAGGATAACTGTGCGCATTGATGGGGTCAACAGCTGTGTACTGTCAATCGGCTGACCAATGGCGGACCCTGGCAGACCTTCCTGTGCCATTACACAGATGTCATCATTATCAGTAACCATGGCACCTGATTCAGGTTCCCTGCTACATGACACCAGAGCAGCACCAGAACCTGTGGGAGGGAAACAGGAAACACAGTTTACAATGTCTACACATTACTAGTGATGCACACATGCGCACATGCGCACATGCACACATGCGCACATGCACACATGCACAGGTGCACACATGCGCACATGCACACATGCACAGGTGCACACATGCACACATGCACACAGTTTCACACAATTGTACAGTACTCAGTATGCATGATATCAACACACAGACACAGACACACCTACATGCATACAAAGAGCACTACTAAGTGAGCCAAATGTTACTATTACTATCAAGACTATTACAGGAATTGTTAATACACACTCAACAGCATGGATAGGCTGCATTGCTGTTACACCGGAGGGACCTGCAGACGTGAAGAAACTAATGTCAGTGGGCACAACTGTGCCAGTGTTACTGAGTATGATACAGGTCAGTAGTACAACAGTCGCCTTTCACAGGTCAGCTGCTAATATTGAGGATATCACACTTGCACATTAAATACTATGGTGACAGCTACAAACCAAGGACACACCTCACACATGCATTAACTACCAGTGTACACAACAGTCAACTATACATATGGCATATTACCTGCACGTTCACTGTCTTGCTGCTGCGTGGCTCCAGCCTTCATCATAATACATGCCTGCTGCTGTTGTTGTTGCTGGTGGACTGGAGCCACTACACTCATGAGTAGTCCCTCCAGTCTGGTGAGTGGGGGATGTGTAGCCACTCCACCACCTGTGGCGACCTGTTGCCTGTGGATATCCGATGCACGCTGACGGACATGTCTGATTAAATCCCTGCAGTGATGTCGTACCTGCTCATATGTCCTATTATGCGTGCCTACGTCATTTACCCGACGGACCAGGTCTTGCCACAGTGCAGCCCTCTCCTGCTGATTCTGGCTGGTGCGGGAAAGAGTATTGCATAATCCCGTACCAGGCTCTGGTGTATCTCCTCATCCTCAGCTGTGGAGTAAGCGGGATTCCGCGGGTGAGCCATGTAACTGAAAAAGAAAATAACCTGATATCAGCATTATATGTCAGCAGACTTTGGCACACATACTACACATGCTACTCGACTGTTATGATACAACATATCTCACACATATAGCATCTGTCTGTCTATTGGTGGATACACATGTAAATGGCCAGGTATCAGTGCTCAGCCAGCAACTGTGCAACAGTACCTGGCACACTCCATACGACATACTACCAAACCCCAGCAGTCAGAACACTGATTCAGGTCAAGAGCACCTCCTCACTCTGGGGGTTTGTATCTAGGTACTGTATGGCCTACATCATCAACTACTGTGAGCTGACCACACACTAATTGTCCTGGATATACATATCCCACCTCCACCACCAGCACAAATGACTATAGTGAATAACATTACAGATGCAAACTTTACATTTTGTAACAGTGACATGGTATCCTTTCAGCCCACTGGGCCAGTGGCAGATACAACCCACAATGCTGACCCCTACACAATTGCTTTCTACAGACGTCTCCGAGAATGCATGGATCATGCAATCCCATATATGACCAAGACACTCTCCACAAAGGGACAGCATCCTGTCTGGTGGACCCCAGCCATAGACAGATTGTATTACAGAAGATGGAAGCTACTGCAAGACAGAGCATAATTCCATAAAGGGAGGGCATGTCTGAGCAGCACTAGTAAGGATCTATTTTCCATCATACAAACATCCATGCACAACGTTGAGAGGAAAATCAAGAGGGACACTACAGGTAACCAGAAGGCCTTCTTCAGTTATGTTAGCAACCTGGTCAGAATCCATCCTCTATGCCCATAGTTAGTACACAACAACAAATATTTCACTGACACCACAGATATTGACAACATTGTGGCAGGCAGGTTCAGTGCAGGTGTCACCCCGCCCTCTCCCCCAAAATAAGACATAGTTATCCCAGCTGACTGTAACCTCCCTGTCATCACAGATGTCCAGGTGAGAGCCGCCCTCAGGAAAGCAGAATACACAACATGAATGGGACCTGATGGTATCCCCAGTTGCATGCTACATAAACTCTGACAGGAGCTAAACACACATATAGAAGTGCTAAGTAACACTAGTCTGACTACAGGATATGTACCTGTACACTGGCGCACATCAGCAGTGGTTCCACTCCACGAAGGAGGCACCTCAACATACCAATACAATACAACACAATACATTACATTACAATACAATACTATACAATATGCTATTGCCTCTGGGACTACATCAGCATACTGTTCTGCTACCCTGACCATTGTGACACATGTGGTGTGATGGTACCTGCTGCTGTCACACAGTTACACAGGGTGACTCATACAGCATATTACCTATCTGACTAACATTCAGCAGGGGTATGTGTAACATGTACTCATGGGGAGTCTTGCTTCTTAACACTGTGTGGTTTATTGCAGGGTATGTCTTATCTGTGGGTAGGAACTTTTACCTCCACAGGTGCTCTCTATTGCAGTGGCATGGACGACACACAGCAGTCATTTAGGTTGTGGATGGTGTGAGGTGTTACTATGGTTGTTGGACATCTGTCATGGGTGTGACTTACGTATGTAAATCCGGTAGTGGTAACCTCTATCTAGGTAGTATATGTGTACTCTGTGGTGTTGTCAGTCACTGTGCATTGGTAATGTGTTTGAGTGCATTGTCACAGTATTGTACATGTCACTGTGTCCTTCTCCATATCTGTAGCTGTCATGTGAGGTCCATACCATGGCATTCATTATGTGGTGTGGAGGGGTACACCGACCTACATATCCATAGCTGACACACCATGTCTGCTGACACATACCATGTGCAGGTATTCCAGGAATAGTGTGCTACTGTGAATATCATTGGGGCCACTATTGTACACATTTATGACCCTGTTCACCCCTGACACATGCAGTGGTGGGCAGCCAATCACATATCTGGTGGTTACTGGTGTAGGTGATTTGAAATGTGGTATGGTACTCCGGTTTTGACACTGGTGTTCACTCCATGCCTTTGTCACCAGGCACCTGTTGCAATACATCTGTACACATGTGCCTCACTCAGAATTTATGTACATCTCTCTCTCTCTCTCTCTCTATATATATATATATATATATATATGTGTGTATATAGATATATCTATCTATCTATCTATATATATATATATATATATATATATATATATATATATATATATATATATATGTCTGTATACATATACACATATATATATTGATGTACATATATTGCTATAGATGTGGAGAGGGGGGGACACAGAGGGGGTGGGAAAGGGTGTGTTGAGGTCGTCATATACAGTCATACCTGTAGAAAGTCAGATCAGTCTGTGTATGTATATGTATCTACATATGTCTATAACTGTATGTGTGCATTACATATATATGTTTGTACATATTCTATTTATCTACATCTGTCTATGTATTCCTACATCTCTCTATGATTGTATACATATATGCATATTATATATATATATATATATATATATATATATATATATATATATATATATATATATATATATATATATACATACATACATATGCTGACATACATACATCCATATGATAGACAGGTATATCAACATGTTTGTCTACCATACTGTATACACACACTAACATACTGCTAAACATACATAACTGCAAAACCTACTTTGTACATTGCACTACAACCTACAGTCAACCTACATTGATATGTGCACATAGATGCTCTCACATACAAATGTATGTACAGCCTTCACTGATAGTTGCTGTATGTCCCCTGCCCTTTACACATCTTCATATACATATGGATACAGACCAATGACACATATGGAGGGTTCACAGTATGTAGACCTTTATAGTATTACTTTACATTACCTGTGTTTGTCACAGCTGCTTGTGTTGCCGTCTGGTTTTCTGTCCTGCTGCTCCACTTCCCAGTTGTCAGCTTTCAGGTGGCTGTTGCTGAACAATTTGTTTGTGTCTGCTTGATTTCAATTCTCTCTCTCTCTCTCTCTGTCTGTCTGTCTGTCTCTCACGTCCTCCTCAGGGTGCAATGAAAGTATTGCATGTGTGGACTGGGAGTACAGCATACTTTTGTAGGTATCTGCATATGCCCATGTGATGGCCTCTGCACCAATTGTAAGCCAGCATTTGCTAATTGCATGCAGCCAGTTGTGTACTGATTGCAGTTCTCACTGTGATTTCAGAACAGTGCTATAAAAGGGTATGTGAGATTGGCGTAGCCCTTTCAGATTTTAAGGGCAGGGACCATGCTGTTATGCTGTGGACAATGTTCTGTGAGTGTAAAGGTTGGTATCTCTCTCATATTTCCAGCTGTGTTGTAGATTAACATTCCTCCATTTATTTCTCCAGTTTCCTGTACTAACTGTGTATGTACACTGTCACCTACAACTACTACTACTGTTAATGTGTGTGTGTGTGCTTTCCTTTCACTTTTGCTTGCACTTTGTTGCTAAAGCTTCAATATTTGCCCTTTACAGTCACTACTTGTATGCCTGCTAGGTGTCCTGACTGTAGTGTGCTGCTGTAGCTTTCCTATTTTCCATGTACATTCACACCTTGGAATGCTTGCTATATCTGCTAGGGTGTTACAGCATGCAGTGTGGTCTGGCCATGGTGTGGGCCTTGACATCTATTAGGTATTTGAGTATGCTGCTGAGCAGGCCCCAGAGACTTTCAGGTTCATCTTTTATCTGCCTCATGGAATGGTACATATCAGTGGGGTACACCCATTAAATTGTCTGGTATGCTGCAGTTGTGACTGTGGGTTAGCATGAGCATATGTATTACTACACTTATTCTGCCATGCAAGTGGTGAATACTTTCAGGACTCCATAGTTACCATTGCATGTGTTGTTACACCTTTCTGCCTACTGTTTGTACATTTCACATGGAGTCTGTGGCGCATCCCTGTAAGTCATTCACTGTTGCTACGTCTAGTCTCTTAACTATTCAAATATGGTGGTGTCAGACCTCTCATGTGTACAAATATTTGCAGGTTGTCCACATTTCTGCCTCATATTTTGGTCAATATCTCATGCACAGCTTTTTCTGGCAAATCACTCTGGGCTCAAGTCAGAATATAGTGGCAAACATTCAAGTTTCAGACTTCATACCCTTCCAAACATCCCACAAAATGCAGACCCTGTTACTCTCTGAACTGTCTGCGTTTGTTGTAACATTATTTGTAATGTGTCCCTGGTTTTGGGCCTTTGCTCCACATATTTTATTATTTGGTCCGGATGTGTTCCTGTAAGAGGTTGTGGGGTATGTACAGTAATTATCCTGATGTGAGTATGTGTGTGGCTTGCAAGGTGCCATAGTGACATTATTACCTACTAGCTACCAACTAGCATGGCTGTTTCTGTTCACACACTACTATTATGGAAATCCACTAGTTTTGACAGTAATTCTAAATGACATGCTTTGTGTACTGCACATCTATATTCCCTTTACATTCATTCCTACTATTACATGATATATTTATTTTAGCACAATGTTCTTGTATAAGAGTCATGGCTTAGTGGTAAGTCATGCAGACTACTGTTTCCAAGGTCCTGTCTGGACTGCCAGTGGGATTTTATTTTGCTTCTGATCTGACTACAAGACCTGTCAATCAAAGTGACTAAGGCACTTTTAAGCAGTTGTAACCGGTTAGCGCTGGTTTGCGGAGCTCACGATGTGCCCTGGTGTTTAGCTCCGACACAAGCGCACACCCGCTACAACCGCTAAACGTGGTTACTCTTGCAAGACACCCGCTATTTTCTTTGAAAGAAATGAAAATGGGGAGACAGGAAAGTGGTGAAAAAGGGGTCACAAAGAGGGTAAGACAGTAGGGAAACAAGCTTGGGCTTTGCAGGAGGGATATAGGTAAGGCCCATAGCTGCCCATTCCTTCATCACCAACAGCTGTGCATATGTTTGTAATTTGGTGTGACATTTGATACCTTCCACCCCTGAGAGAGGTGTAAGGACAACAGTAATACTTGTTGTACAGCCAATTGTAATTGATAGTTTACATGTCTGGTAGACATATGTGCGGAATGGGCAGCTATGTATGGGGCGTAATTTTTTTGTGGGTACAGAGTGCCCCCTTTTTTTTTTTTCAGGTGAGAGTGGTATGTCAGGTGAAGTAAGTCGGTACAGCTGGGGCGGTAGGTTGGATAGGTAAACAGACAAGACAAACAAGACACATACAGGGGCGGTGTATGACACGTGTGGGGGGGTTACACAATTGACGGGGACGGAGGTTTGGATATCCAGAGCCCATGAGCCCACAGATGGCAACAGTGGAACTGATATCCCCACACATAGGCAGTTGCCATTGTTCCTTCACTGCCCAGGACGGGGCTGTGTTGGGGGCTGTGTAGGCCTGGCAACAGGCATGCCCGTAAGTTGTGCCACCCGTGCCTCAAGCTGGCGTAGGGGCTCGAGAACAGAGTCCCGAATCTCCCTATGCAACACAGTCCGGATGCTACGGAGGATGAGTGGTGGTTCTCCTCCAGCCACACTTGCAGAGGGGGGGGGGGCCCATCCCCTACAGCGCTTCCACCCGCAGGTGGCACAGGGCCACTGGAGGAGGGTCCAGACTCGGCACTAGTGCCAGGTGCACTCGCCAGCTGAGGTGGGAGAGGTGGGTCCGCTGGAACCCGCCTTCCCTGTCATCCTATGTTTTGCATTATGTCATGACAGTTTGGGTTAGTGACATATAATACCATTCACAATTAGTTGTAACAGCATGCATTAGTATTCCCATTAACCAAACACCCAGATATTCACACCATTGAACAGCATGCATAACACATGCATAATTTGAACAGCAATACACAGTCCAACAACATGCAGGGTTAATTGATGGCAACAGGCCATCAGGTTTGGATGTATGAACAGGGCAGATGCATTAACGGACATGCAAATATATATGACCCAACAGTGGAATGGGTTATATGTGGTTATAGGGTGGGGTGAAGAAAATAATATTAACACCTTCAAATACCAATACATATGCTGTACAGTTCTAATAGCTACAGATATATACACACTACTGTTCTAACTACAGTTTCTTATATGATAACTATTTCAACTTGGTGATAGGACTGTTACTGCAACATCAATATACATTTTATTGTTCTTCATGCACATTTCATATCTAGCTTTGTTCAGCTACATCATCCTGCTACATTTGCTTTATATACCTGTAGACAAGTGTGGATGTTTGGTATATCAGACAGTCATACTATCTGCATATTGCAGACTGAGAGCAACATATCCAGATTTTGAGATACACATTCCAGATGCAGCAACACTTTGAACAGATTTTGCTGTTTGGTTTGGATTCTCACATGCATTTCATTCTGTCTTGACTGTAGTATACTTTATTCAGGGGTTATTACTACTGTATTGCTGGATTCATGACACTTTCTCACACTCTCTCACTTATTTTCATTTTACTATTCAGGATGGTACTTACTTCTAGACTTTATTGACATGCTTTACCTGTAGTTATTACAATCCTTTCCAGCAGTCTCACTTCTGTCATGTTTCAGTATTTCAACAGGGATATATTTCACACATGTGATTTCATCATCTTCTGCAGCATACTTTTCAGCCTGCTGCAGGTTGTGTACTATTTTCTTACAGGTGGGGGATTTTTATTTCAGAATTTATGTCAGACATTTTCATTTTTCTGTTGGGCTTACAGGCTGAAACACACTTTTGTAATCAAGCAATACTTGCAGACACTTTCACACTGTTACTTGCACATTTTATTCCTTAGTGACTACACTGCACTCTTTTGCTGACTGTCATACATTTATATTTCTTTACAGTTACTGGTAGTGGATTACTGACCTGCCTGGTGGTGCAATCACACCAGCCTATTGCCATAGGCTCTGCGGTTCGCAGAACGGACACCTGCAGCTGTAATTTAAATGAAGTAATATTGGAATACACATCTCCATAATATCAGCTAGTTTAATTTCTTACATACATAATTAAATGTAACTTACTCAGTAGCGGGGTGTTGGGCATTTGCCAGGCCTCCTGGATCCAAAGGTTCAGTTGGTCCTGCTTGCGTCTCTTCAGGTCCGCATGGTGGTGATGGACCTGCTCACCAGTCCTTGGAATCCTTGTGGCACTGGTGAGATCATGAGCCAACCGGTCCCACGCCTCAGCTCTGTATGCTCCCCAGAGGACCTGGCCCTGCATGAGTTGGGCCTCATGGTTGTGGACTAGGAGCCAGACCATGTACCTGGACTCCTCAACACCCCACCTCTGTGCTCGAAAGCAACTACCCTCTCCTACTCCTTTCATTCTGCCTGCAGTTCAGTTCTACAATCGTTTATGCTGTGTATTCCCGCCTATGGGGCTTATATAGTCTGTTTAATTGTATCAACTTCAGTAAACCTGCATTGTCATGCTCCAGTTTGTATTCATTCCTATATATTAGCTATTATTGCATGTATATGTACTGCTGTCATGGTTTAGTGGTTTGGTACCTTGACTATGGTGTATAGTATCCTGGGTTCGAACCTGGCCACTACTTTTTATTTTTCATGACTGTCTAGACATGCTGAGGGGTGTGTCTGTGTAAAGGCAGTTTTGATATGGCTTGCCCAACGTTGCCCCTTGGTTAGCTTGTTTGTGCGGTGTGCAGCTCCACGCAAACGGGGTACGCTGGTTTAAGCCTCATTTGGCTATCGGCATGCATATTACGCTCAGCTCAGCTAGGGGCACTTAGATTCAGCGTGTTAAACCACTGCTCAGCTACGGGCACTCATTTTGCACCAATTAAACCACTGCTCACGTACGGGCAGATGCACTCACCCTTTTAAACTGTAGCTCAGCTATGGGCACATCTGGCAATTTTTATTCTTTTGTTACCTCACATTTCTTCAATATAAATGGGCTATTTCATTACATTTTACATAAAATGTGATTTTATGTGTACATATTTGTCAGAGACTTGTTTCGTGCTTATTTTGCTGAAAATAAAAAATTGGTGTTGTGGGGGCTCGAACCATGAATGCCTGCTCTTCAGCCAACATCTCTACCGCTACGCTATTGCTTCTTGGCTTACTTTGCATATTTAGTTTTTATATGCTTTCCCACTGACTGCTAACTGTAGCTGCTTAGGCACGCCAGCAAACGAGTGCACTCACGGTTAAACATTTTTACAATTTAAAAAAAATATATAACATGTTTATTTATATATTTTCTGTTCACAGTCTGTGGGGGCATGTGTTGTGTTGTGTTTATTCACATTTCCGTGGACTCTGTCGTGGGTGTTTACTTTGGGCACTTTTCCTTTTCTGGGGGCGTGTCCGCTTACAGGGCTCGGCCTACAGAAACGCCCTCTACTGTCTTACACGGACCGTGTTAGCCTTAGGTGTGATTCAGCATGCTCTCATGAATATGCAAAGCATGCTGACATCACTCCGTTTAACTGCAGCCTCCGTGTAAGAGTTATAACTCTTACACGGTGGCTTCGTGAATCCTGCCCTACATCTAAAAAGGAGACATATACAATTAAAACATTTCTAATATCTTACACTAAAGTAATCTTTTAAGCCTGGATATTGATATGTTTTAAAACATAATATCCACTTATTTTTTAACAACTCTGTATCATTGAGTAAGTCAACCCCTCCCAATTGATTTATTAATGTTCTGTAAAATAAAAAAGTTAAATACATGTGCATCATCTGTATTTTTAACATGTCAATATAAAGTATTAGTGTCTAACTTCCTTCTTATTTCCAAAAGGTGTTCACATATCCTATCTTTCAGTTTCCTATTGCTCTTTGGGCACTTTTCCTTTTCTGGGGGCGTGTCCGCTTACAGGGCTCGGCCTACGGAAACACCCTCTACTGTCTTACACGGACCGTGTTAGCCTTAGGTGTGATTCAGCATGCTCTCATGAATATGCAAAGCATGCTGACATCACTGCTTACCCACTGCCTCCGTGTAAGAGTTATAACTCTTACACGGTGGCTTTGTGAATCCTGCCCTACATCTAAAAAGGAGACATATACAATTAAAACATTTCTAATATCTTACACTAAAGTAATCTTTTAAGCCTGGATATTGATATGTTTTAAAACATAATATCCACTTATTTTTTAACAACTCTGTATCATTGAGTAAGTCAACCCCCCCAATTGATTTATTAATGTTCTGTAAAATAAAAAAGTTAAATACATGTGCATCATCTGTATTTTTAACATGTCAATATAAAGTATTAGTGTCTAACTTCCTTCTTATTTCCAAAAGGTGTTCACCTATCCTATCTTTCAGTTTCGTATTGCTCTTGCCTATGTAAAATGCATTACATTTGGAGCACTTAGCCATATATATTATATCTGTAGTATTACATGCCCCATTAGTTTTCAAATAAAACACTTTAGATGTAACAGGATGAATGAAAGATGTACCTGTAAAAATATATTTACAAAAAAGACAATTATAACATTTTTGTGTGCCATTTTTACTAAATGTACTACATGTGTTATATTGCTGTTGTTCTTTATAACATAAATGGTACTTCAAACTTGCTTGATTTTTATAACCAAAAGACAAATGTTCCAAATATATGTCTTTAAATGCTGGTACATTTTAACATGTTCCAGTGTTTTTTTATGATGTTCTGTACTTTATTAGTATTCATATCATATGGCAAAATACATCTAAAGGAACTATTACTATTATTAGTCATATTAATCTGCTATTTATTATTATTGTGCTCCTTAACATAGGCTTCTGAAAAAAATTGGATGTATATTTTTATTAACTTCTTGTTTCAAATCTGTAACCAATTCCGTAACTGTATTTTCCATATACTCCCTATCCAAAAAAGCTGTTGTCAAACTGTCATGATTTTCCCACTCCACAAAGGGGGAAACACTTCTGGTCCAGGAAACTATAAACCTATATGTTTCCCCAGACTTCTCTCCAAAGCAATGGAATGTGTCATTATATAACTTATTAACAAGGACATACACAATCTACAAACCCTGGACTCAAGCCTATTTGAGTTTGCTAAAGGCAAATCCAGACTCCTGAAACTAATAGACTTCTTTGATCAAGTCACTGATGCATTAGACTCAGACAAATTGGTTCACATTGCCTATCTGAACATGTCCAAAGCCTCTGATACTGTCCAGCATTCTGGCATTCTTGATAAACTAATCAATCTAAATGTAAACCTCTGTGTTTCCTGCTAGATAGCAAACAGGCTAACAGACAGGACCAAATATATGACTGTGGGAAACACACTCTAAAGAGTAGTTATCCATGGTGTCCCCAAAGGACCCCTCCTCCTTGGTATTTATTTCTTTTATGTCAAGGCTGATATCAAGGGTCTGTGGCTGATCAAGTTTGCAGATGATTGCAAATTTGAAGCTGTCATTAAAGCCCATCTGATTTCCAGATTTTTCAGGGACTAACATGCTCCAGTAAGTGGTGCCCAGACCACAACTTAAAACTAAATGCCAAGAAATGTAACACTGTGTCCTTTGGCAAAACTGGGCACCCATGCACTTACCACACAAGTGATATTCCTTTGAAAGTTGACGGAGTCATTAGAGACCTAGGCACTTTCATTAATAATGAACTATCGTTTGATCACCATGTATCCACAGTTGTTAGGAAATCTTTTTACCTAGCCAGACTAATCACCAGGGGTATTTCTTCAAGACTGAAGGAACTTATCATTCCTCTCTACTCCTGTCTCAAGTCCATAACACAGTGCAGTGGCCCATTTGCTATGTACATGTCTAAGCATTTGATCCAGCATGATAAACCACAGCATTTCCTCACTAAAAAGTAAGAACATGAGTGTCTTTATTGAGCTACCCTGACTGTCAAAGTGCTGTCTCACTCTAGCTTGTTTTCTACAGACTCTAGAGGTGACATCTGTCTGACCTACAGAACATCAAATGATCCAGTCCTATGCCACCTCTTAATCATCTGCAAAATAAAAACATTCTAAGCACTTTTTCAAGAGATCTTAACTGCCACCAGAACATAAACAGGACCTGCTGGTGAGATTGATATATATCCCAAAAAATCCCTCTGTTATGGAATGGACTTCCTTGTAATATAAAGTAAATTATACAATAACAGATCATTGTTATTCAAAAACAAGCATGCTGACTGGATAGCCCAAACAGTATGCCAATTGTAAATCAAGCATATCCAAATAGAATAAAGTCCGTCTGCTAAAGTACCATTGAGCAGCCAGACTTTTCTACTGGAATACGCTATGGAGGGACAGTGCTAAACGGGAGAAAAATTAGATACATTCTCAAAAATAAATATTAAAAAAACCCAGAAATGCTCTGGATTTTACTTCTTTTTTGTGCTGTCCCTCCATAAAACTCGAGTACCTCTCAACTGTCCAAAATCTTTGCAGAATTTCCAGATTTTTGTCTCCTAATTATAATATTTGTAAAAAATATATAAACTCCAGATTGCTAAAGGCTGCTCAACCAAACAAAAATATTTAGATAACAAGCAAAGCTAGGCCACTATGGAGAAGCATTTATTAACTAATAAAACGGCATAAAAACAGCACAGGCATAGAAACAGGGATAACCTCTTTCAACTTATAGAGCCTTCATCAAATCCTACATTACTACCAGTACTCCTTACCTTTAAAGCAAAGAGCAACCAATTAAAATTAATCTAGGAAGTCTCCTCCTTTTCATCAAATACTGCATTACTGCCAGTGCTCCTCCGCTTTGAAGCAAAAGCAACCAATTAAAATTTAAATCTTATCTAGAAGTCCAGAGGACATACCCGTGGAAGCATGGAGGTGTTTAGTTGAAATGGCAGTGGAGGTTTTAACCAGATTATTTAATGAAATTTTGGAAAATGAGAGGATGCCTGAGGAATGGAGAAAAAGTGTTTTAGTACCAATTTTTAAGAATAAGGGTGATGTGCAGAGCTGTAGTAACTACAGAGGGATTAAATTGATCAGTCACAGCATGAAGTTATGGGAAAGAGTAGTGGAAGCTAGGTTAAGAAGGGACGTGATGATTACTGATCAGCAGCATGGTTTCATGCCAGGAAAGAGCACTACAGATGCGATGTTTGCTCTGAGAGTGTTGATGGAGAAGTACAGAGAAGGTCAGAAGGAGTTGCATTGTGTATTTGTAGACTTAGAGAAAGCATATGACAGGGTGCCTAGAGAGGAGTTGTGGTATTGTATGAGGAAGTGTGACAGCAGTGAGGCTTGCAGTGGGAGTGACAGATGCGTTTAAGGTGGAGGTGGGATTACATCAAGGATCAGCTCTGAGCCCTTTCTTATTTGCAATGGTGATGGACAGGTTGACAGACGAGATCAGACAGGAGACCTCATAGACTATGATGTCTGCAGATGACATTGTGATCTATAGTGAGAGTAGGGAACAGGTGGAGGAGACCCTGGAGAGATGGAGATATGCTCTAGAGCGAAGAGGAATGAAGGTCAGCAGGACTAAGTCAGAATACATGTGTGTGAATGAGAGGGAGGATAGAGGAATGGTGAGGTTAACTACTTGGGATCAATAGTTCAGAGTAATGCTGAGTGTGGAAGAGAGGTGAAGAAGAGAGTACAGGCAAAATGGAGTGGGTGGAGAAGAGTGTCAGGAGTGATTTGTGACAGACGAGTACCAGTAAGAGTGAGAGGGAAGGTCTACAAGAGGGTAGTGAGACCAGCTATGTTATATGGGTTGGAGACAGTGGCATTGACAAAAAGGCAGGAGTTAGAGCTGGATGTGGCAGAGTTAAAGATGTTAAGATTTGCACTGGGTGTGACAGGGTGGACAGGATTAGGAATAAATATATTAGAGGGTCAGCCCAGGTTGGAAGGTTTGGAGACAAAGCCAGAGAGGCAAGATTACATTGGTTTGGACATGTGCTGAGGAGGGATGCTGACTAAATTGGGAAAAAGATGCTAAGGATGAAGCTACCAGATAACAGGAAAAGAGGAATGCCTAAGATAAGGTTTATGGATGTGGTGAGAGAGGGCATGCAGGTGGTTGGTGTGACAGAGTAAGATGCAGAGGACAGGAAGAAATGGAAACAGATGATTCGCTGTGGCGACCCCTAATGAGAACAGACGAAAGAAGATGATCTAGGAAGTTCCTCCCTTTCAAAAGTGGCTTCAAGGGAATCATCCCATTCAATCCAGGGAGCTGATCAGGCTGCAAATCAGCAATCCATTGGCTCTCCAAAACCTCTGTTTTATTATATAAATCACTACCCCGAAGAATATCATGTACTAATTCTAATGCCATGAATATAAACTTGTGTTGTGCATTCTTTTGGATATGTTTAGACAAAGCACTGGTGTCCTTTCCTAATCCAATGTCACTGAGGTGATATAGAATTCTGTCTTTGAGCTGCCGATTAGTCTACCAACATAAAATCCATTACAGAGGTTACAAGTAGCTACAAATATAATATTTTTGGTGTTACAATCTACATAGGTTTTCAGATGATATAACCTTTTAGTAACAGGATGTCTAAAAGAGTTACTACTGTTAATTGAAGCACATGCCCTGTATTTCCTGCAGAGAAAAGTCCCATTCTTCAAGGTTGTTTTCTTTGATGGAACCCCATCCTTATAACAGAAAAGTCTCTTCAAATTCTTCCTATTTTTAAAGCAAAACCTCGGAACTTCACCCACTATGTCCTTTATTTTGTCATCCATTGTTAGTATGCACCAATTCTTCTTAATAATCTCACAAACCTGTGAGACATCACTGCTATATGTAAACATGAATTTCAAGCCATTTTTATTACTGTAGTAACTCTTTTAGACATCCTGTTACTAAAGGGTTATATCAGCTGAAAACCTGTGCAGATTGTAACACCAGAAATACTATTTATCTAGTTACTTGCATCGTCTGTAATGGATTTTATGTTGGTAAGACTAATCGGCAGTTCAACGATAGAATTCTACTTCACCTCAGTGACATTAGACTAGGAAAGGACACCAGTGCTTTGTCTAAACATATCCAGGAGAATGTATAAGTTTATATTTATAAAACATAGGACATTGACAGTCCCAATGTCTTGAGACGAAACTCACCAAAAAAACGGCAATTCAGCAGCTGAAAAGTGTGTACGAAAGCCAGTCAAACAAATGAAACAAATGCCTTCAAAAACCAGCAATATTCACAGTCAAACTCTCAGCAGTTAAATAACCTTTTTTGAAAGCCAGTGGAACAGATGAAACAAATGAAACAAATGTTTTCAAAAACCAACGGTATCCTCAGCCAAACTGTAATTTTATTAAACGAAACACAGAATAATTCAAAAGGTTAAGCGCTTTCACTTGCTAAATGGCAAGCTTCTTCAGAACAAGTTGAAACAGATCTCTCCGCAGTTAAATAAACTTTTTGGCGTCAAAATTCAAAATACACAACGCTTCATATTAAAGGTATATGACACCTAAAAATACACTTAATGCAAAACCTATTATTATAAAAGTCCTAGCTATGCTAATCACAATGTGAACAAATACAATGTATAATATATATTATAAAATATAAATCTAAACCTTAAAAATATTTTAGTGTTAAATATTTATATGTATAATGCCTGGGTAATACAGAACAAATTATTACATATCCGTCCAAACTGTCCTATGAAAACCTATAAGAATCTAAACAACAATACAATATACAATAACCAAAATATATATCTTGTCCTAAATCTACCTGTCTATAAAAATATTGTAATAAAATTATACCATCATTACGATGTGAATATATATGAATATAAATATAAATGAATATAAAATTTGATATGCCTGTTTGTATCTTATAATCACAAATTAACTGTTGCACATGCCACTAAACCCAAATTCAACCCATAGCTAGCAAAGGTTTAATAGAAATAACATGATTGAGTCCTGATGGGGTTGAAGCATCCAATAAAACCTGCCACCAATACTCTTTGTATGATAACAGGCCCTTGAAGTCTCCCATGTCAAATTGAACACTGTCAATAATAGCAAACTTGAAATAGTGCCTGTCTCCACATTTTTTAATATGTCTAAAAAGAGTGTTCCTTTCATCTTTTGTCCTGATACTATATAAATGAGAATATATCCGTTTATTAAATTTCCTCTCAGTTTTTCCTATATAAAATCCTGAGCATGCCATGCATTTAGCCATATATACAATCATCTTAGTGCAACAATTACCTTGTTTGAATATTATTTTTGTACTATTAATATTTTCCAATGTTATACTTTTTTCCTGAAGAATGTGACTGCACTGTTTACAACTACCACATTTTTTAGTATAAGAGTCATAAGATATTGGTTTTAAATTCCTTTTCTCTAAATATTTCTTTATGTTGTACCCCATCTTATACATAAATCTGGGTCCAGTCCCTAAAATATTAACTAATTCCTCATCAATAGCAATAATATTCCAATTGGTAGTCAAGATATTCTTAACTTTACCTATATATGGTCCATATTCCAACACACAATATTTCCCATATGATGGACTACCTTCTAGGGAATGTACTGGTGGATCATCAGTCAGCCCTGATGCATAATATAAGCCCAACAATGGTTTATATTTAAATGTCCATCCTTGAATAAATATTTATAGAAAAGGAATTTAAAACCAATGTCTTATGACTCTTATACTAAAAAATGTGGTAGCTGTAAACAGTGCAGTCACATTGTGCTGTTTGTGCTGGTTCCTTCAAGTTTGTATTTACGGCATTAGAATTAGTACATAATAATCTTTGGGGTTGTGATTTATATAATAAAACAGAGGTTTTGGAGAGTGGATGGACTGCAGATTTGTCAGGCCAACTGGCTTCTTGGAATGAATGGGATGATTCTTTTGAAGGCACTATTGAAAGGGAAGAAATTTCCTAGATAAAATTTAAATTTTAATTGGTTGCTTTTTGCTTCAAAGGGGAGGAGCACTGGCAGTAATCCGGTATTTGATGAAAGGGAGGAGACTTCCTAGATGAATTTTAATTGGTTGCTCTTTGCTTTAAAGGGGAGGAGTACTGGTAATAATGCAGGATCTGGTGAAGGCTTTATGAGTTGAAAGTGCTTACCCCTGTTTCTATAACTGTGCTGTTTTTATGCCATTTTATTGTTTTTGTTAGTTAATAAATGTTATTGCATGGTGGCCTAGCTCTGCTTGTTTTCTAACTAGTTATAATATTTTGCACATAAAACAAAAATGGAAATTCTTTTCCTCCATTGCTACACTTAAAAAAAAAAAAAAAACAGCTATTGAGATTCTCTTTTCTCTGTTGCTTGTCTTCAACAGCACTGATTTACTGTGCAAGCATGGGAAAGTAACTCTCATACATACGCGCAGTACATCAAAAATCAAAAGGGAATGGAAAACAATGTGGTAGAACACTACAGCACCATTATACAAAGACATTATTTAAGAAAGGTAAGCAATTTCTTTCGTAAATAATGTAATTGTATAATAGCAATAACCCACTTGTTGCTATCGGTATTTACCCATGATTGGCTTTATTTATTTATTTGGTCTTTGCTTTCGTGACCAAAAAATCCTGATATACCCACACCCACTTAAGATTTACTGCTTAAGTAGCTCCCTGCCTATCCTTAAGTATAACCCAGAAGAACGGATGGATAATTGTAAATACTCTCTGGGTCTAGCCCCTAAAGCCCTCATCGAAAGTGGTCAAAAATATGTATAAATCAGCTATGTCAATGGGTACCCATGATATGGGATATTGCGACTGGGCTACTAATGCTCCGTTGGATCACAGCCTAATATTAACCTATGAATCTATGAGACGTGGTGTTCCATAAATTGCATATGAAGGGTTGCAAACTACACTCTGGTGGAAAACTAATGGTGCACAGGTGTTTGTTACACATACAAGTGTATATTATGTAAGCCATGGTACACAAATTTTTTTTGAGGGGATAAACCATCTATCCACAACCCCTTTTTCCCATTTTTGCACATGGGGTCAGGGTGTCACTTCAACAGGGACAATCATCTACAGCCAAGATTTACACTACAGGAATGGCTATCTCTGCCACCTTAGTTCTTCCACATCACACCCTCACACACACACACACACACACACACACACAAACCTATGGCCAATTTAGAGTGTCCAATCCACTTACTGCATGTCTTTGGAATGTAGGAAGCAACTACAGCATTTGGAGAAAACCCATGTGAACAAAGGGAGGACATGCAGACTCCATCTAAAAGGCACCCCAGCCGAGAATTGAACTGAGGCACCTCTTGCTGTGAGGCAACAACACTATCTACTACACCACTGTACCACCCAAAGCTATTTCCTCCCCATTGGGGAATCGAACCCAGTCCCCCACGTGACAGGAGGGGATACTCACCAACATTTTGACTAAATACAAATAAATCAAGTGTGCAATCTTCCAGCAGGGGACACCACTTTAGGTGTTTGATGTACAAACTGGGTCTGTATTAATTCATCGAAATACATATTTGTTGAATACCTATTCAACGAAGGCTAAACAGCAAAATTAATTACAGCGAACCATATCATTTTTCCCAGGGTTAGCAACCACTATAGAACACACACTGCACTAAATCAAACCCACCCAAGTGGGGGGCTTTACCCTTCCATAACTATACATAAATATATATACCAACTCTGAGATTGCACTATGCTGGGGAAAAGGGCAAAGTTGTGGTAATGGCCCATTGGTTCTTAACCCTGTGAAAAATTCTGTGCTTTGCTGTAATGAATTTTGCTGTTTAGCCATCGATGAATACGTATTCGGCAAATATGTATTTCGATGAGCTAATATAGACCTGTACCGAACCTAAGCTGTACTAGCCATATTTAAAAGGCTGCATTGCACATCCATCCAGCTGCAGTGAAAAACTTACTATTAAGCAGCTATTCGTTTTACAATAGTGCGTGTATATGCGCACTTAGAAATTTTATGTAGTGTGTGAAACTGCTAAGCAGGATTCTAGCCAGGAAAATGTCACTCTGTTCTTACAATCTTATATGATCATTGCCCCTCAACCTGCTTTGCATTTGAAAATGTACACCTTTCTCCAGATATTGTCCTTCCCATGTGTTTATGTAACTGTTAGCTGTTCCTTACATTTATAACAAACGTTGTTCTTAGAGCAGTTTTCCTACCTCCTTAATGAATTAGGCAGACAACTATAGTAGCACTGCTACACTTTACTTAGACAAATGCAGACATATTGTTCTGGAATAAAAAAGACAATATTTCTCAGAGATAATCAGATGTACTTCCTTTACTACAAAGGTATGCTTGAACTTCCTCTCAACCTCTTAGCGCAAGAAATCTGGACAAAGCCAAAAATTGGTGGTGGCAAAAGTCTAAAAGTAGGGACAGATTTTTATTAGTGCTCAATGGCAACTTTTGCTTTAACATGTATGGTTACCACCTGTCCCACTTTGAGAGGGACAGTCCCTCTTTGGGCAGTTGTGTCCTGACAAATAATATTAAAAAGGGCAAATGTTCTGAGATTGTAGGACATAATTATGTCCCATATATTATATATAGTTGCATTAAATAGTTATTCCTGTATCTAAAATACGTAAATGTTACAAGAAACATTATAAGCAACTAAAGTGCTACAAGAATAAGGCTTTATTTAGGACCAAAGTAAGTTATATCCTTTGTACTGACCGTGGGTATGTGTCGGCCTGTAAACCCCGATGCGTGTCCTGCAAATGTCCCACTATGGCCATTTGAAAAGGTGGCAACCCAATTAACATGTATATTCCAAAGAGTGAAGTCTGAAACTCAAATGCCTGTCGTTATTTAGAAACTTGATTCCCCTCCAATCCAAACCATACATGTATGAGGAATTCACCAAACATATTTATAAAAAAATTGAACCACATGTATAGGTTTGTCTAGTGCAAAGTCTATTCAGTTTGCTCAAAGAAATAATATCATAAGTGCTATAAATCGTTCAAAACATCCCACGTCGCTAAAGGAAAACCACTAAAGCCTCCAACATCTTTATACACGTGATTACTTGCAGCCTATAGCAAGTTTACTTTACGGAACTTTGACCGTGCCAACCACAGAAGAAAACGTGACGTATACGTTCCTGTGATTCTTTTTGGCCAATCATTTATTACAACAATTCTTCATTTTTTTCATAGGTATTGTATTTGTTATGTATACGTGTACTTAATCTAATGTTATAATGCTATATGTTTCATGTAAACACGTTCAGTAAGTAGTTCAGGGTAGCTGTATGTATCAGATTTTTTTTATATAGCTTGGGCGCTAGTAAACCGTAGTCTGTAGTTATGGTGGGGGAAATGAATAACTTGTCCTGCAGGCATTTTGTTGACTTCGGCGAAAATTCAGTGCAGCGAGCGTAAATTCCATAGTCTGACAGAAGAAGCACGGTGGATACTTAATGTTTTCGCCAGTTACATATGGCGTAACAGTTGCTGAGAAATGTTTACGCTTTAGTTTATTTCGGGAAGTTCATCTTTCAGCACCGATAACTGCATGTAACGGCGACATTTTACTTTTGATACCAGCCGTAGCGTAGTTGTAGGTAGGCTTGGTTGACACTACACTTGCTATTTGTTTATTTAAATTCGTAATTCACAGATATAACCGTTTATATAGTGAAGCATGCTTACGTTTACAATGACTAGCACACGTGAATGGATAGCTCTGAAGTGTACCTCATTACGAGAACCGTACCTCATTTGAGGTCTTAAAAGTTAATGTTCCTCTAAGTTCCCCATTGAAAGGGTTTGTTACACATTCAATATTTATAATTTTTAACTGATATCTATAGTAAATGAGAGGTCGACCACGGTTGGTGCAGTGGTTAGCATTGCCGCCTCAAAGCAAGAGGTTCTCCGGGAGTTCGATCCTCGGCTGGGGTGCCTTCTGTGCGGAGTCTTTATCTCCTCCCTGTGGTTGCGTGGGTTTCCTCCTACATCCCAAAGTCATGCTGTAGGTGCATTGGATACACTAAAATTGGCCCTAGGTGTGAGTGTGTACCTTCTGTGGAAGGTTGGGCACTGTAAAACTCCACTGCCAATTATGAGCGGACAAGGTATTCGCTGTGGCGACCCCTAACCGCGAAAAGCCGAAAGAAGAAGATCTATAATAAATAAGAGCCGAATTGTGTAACTAATATGAAAGTAAAAATGTCACATTTTAACTTCTATGAGCTTCCTAGTTGTTAGTGTTCCACGTTTTGCCCTATTGTTCCCCATTATGAGACGGAGTGTTCCTCCTTTTGGAGATGGAAGATTGAGAGCTATGAGGCATTTGCCTATCAGTGTTGAGCAAGTAGGTTTATCTCTATCACCCCCATAGTTCTGGTTAGTAACCCCCCCCCCCCCAAATCGGTGTCAGGGCATATTTTAATGCATTTTCTGTTCCGTTTTTTTTAACTGTGTGGTATCCGTATGTTAAACGAGGAAATGTATTTTATGCTTCCTGGAGTAGCTCGTTTCTGAAAATCACAAATACCGTTTCACCCAAAGGTTTTAGTGCAGGTTCCGTGAAATATATTCTCCATTGTAGTATCATTTTTATTGGGCACGAAGTGTGCAAGATGTAAATGTGACTCAGATGAAACTTGAGAAAGTGAGGAAATTAATTGCATTAAAATGTTACTGTTGTATCATGAAGACTGACTATAATTTTTAGGCCACGTGCCATATTTAAGTTGGGAATTTATGGCCTTGGTATGCACAATTTTACAAATCACACCACACAGTTTGGAAGACATGGCAGCAGCCATGTATTATGCCAGTCATATCAGATCAATGTCAGATAATAAGTCAGTGCCAGCCAAGAATATTCAGATGTGTAAATGGCAGAACTTAGAAGAAATAGAATATTCAGATGTGTAAATGGCAGAACTTAGAAGAAATTGAAAACCAATCAACCAGGCCATAACATACCACCATAGTCCAGTAATTGCGCAGCTAACAGCAATGGTTGAAGGGATCTGCAGCCTAACACTGACAGTCCCCTGTCACCTTTCAGCTAGATACCAGTGGCTGCAGGGGATCTTGGTGACCTATCCAGACAAGGGCCAAGTTGTCTGAGCCTGCACCCCTCTCTAGGCTAAGCACACTGCTTTGCAATTTTAGTTTTCCAAGTCTGCTGTTCCGCTACAGGAAGATTGTTTGTCCAACATGCCATTTTCCTCGAAGTACATCTGCTAACTTAGTCATTCCTTTAAGGTTTTCTATAAATCATATTGTTCCTGAATATGACAAGTGAACTCCATTTCTGTACCGTTCTGGTGAACTGATATTTGTGTGGTTGCAGTAGTTCTCTTACCTGTTGTCTATGAATCTTTTCATCAACTTCGTAACTCTTTGCACTGCTCTGACTTTATTTGCTCCTTGCTGGACTGGTCTTGGAAAATTATATCCGATTGCACATGTTTAATGTTCAAATCTGCCTGGACCATTGACAAATTTTATTTACTTTTTTTTTTTTTGAGGTTCAACAATGGGCTGCTTGTCACATTACCCCCCCCCCCCCTATGCAATGCAGTTAAACATGGTTCATGTAATGACTCAGAATACTGTGTTAAAGCTGCCACCACTGTATTCCTCTCCTCCTCAGCCAACAAACCCACATTTCTCTTTTGAACCCAGGTTCCGCCAAGATTCACCCAATTCTCTGGCTGCATGGTACATAAAAGAATGCCTCAGAATCCACACCTCTGTTAGCTGCTTTATGATGCCTGCAAAAGAGAATGCTGATTACTCATGATCTGACATATCTTCTGTAAGCTTGCGATCTGTGATCTAAGTGAAGTACCTCAATTTCTGATGCTGCTTTGCATGGGTATGTGATACTGCACCTATTCTGAAGGAGTGAGTTGTTAACTTGCTAATGTTAAATGCCAGCTATGGCTTTTTCAGGGCTGCCCTGAATTGGTAACTAGATAAGGGAGCACAGTTTCTGTGACACAAGAACAGTGCGTCACCACTCGGATGCATGCTATGTCCTACCCTCTATCCTTTGGAGGCTTGAGCTTGTGTCATACTACTTTTCCTAGCTAGTCCAATTTAATCTTCCTCATGTGAACTCTTACCTATCAGACTCTAGCTTACTATAACTGATCTCTAGAACCCGTGGAAGGTTTGCATTGCACTATCTCAGTTATCCAGAATGAGCCACAAAATGCTGTAAAGTGTACTGTCTGAAACAGCCACGGTTCATACTTCCAACCTCTCTCATATCTATATAGCCAAGAAAAATTACTCAGCTTGATGGCTGATGCACATTAGAGTTGCCACCATTTCAAATGCCCAAAGTGGGACATTTTTTATAGAAACATGAGATTTTGCAGGACAAATCTTACCCACAGCCAATGCAAAGCACAGAACTTCACTTTTTTGCCATAATAGAAACTTATTATTGTAGCATTTGAGTTGCTTATGCTAGTTCACATAACATTTAGGTGTTTCAGATCCAAGATTACTGTTTTATTCAACTATTAAAGAAAACTTGGGAAATAATTTTTTTCTTAAAAATCTCAGGACATTTGCCATTTTTTAGTTTTTCCACAGGACACAACTGCCCAAAGAGGGACTGTACCACTCAGAGGGACAGGTGGTAACCATAATGCACATCTGCTCTCTCTCCTGACCTCCCTTCTTTCCCAACACTGGCATTTTTCTAATTGCAAATGCTTGCGTGGTGCCCTGCCACCTTTGCACCTTTTGGTACCAACTTATTGGTTCCATATGTGCACCAGGACTTCACCTAGACATGCTCAATGTTTTTAAACTAAACATTTAACTTAATAGCTGTGGTATAGGTAATGGCTGTTTTACTTGCCATCCTGTGTCAGCCCTTATTTCTGTAAAATGGACAGTACATTTCTTATACTGTACTCATGTAGTTGGATGTAGTGCTTTCTCTATCATGCCTCATATCCATTGTCATGTACCAAAGGTGTTGTGGCATTGGGTCTGCTGCTGGCAACAATTGCCTGCACCTGTCCCACTGAAAATGAGAAATGGAGTCTGCTATAGCATTATTCCTCATAGAATATGTTGTATGTTGTGCCACCTTCATGTCCATACAAACTGTTTTTTTTTGTACCTTTAAAGCATTTGTTTCACTGCAATGATTGTTAACCTCCATGTAAATGCAGTTTCTTCTATTCATGTAGTGTATTTTTACCTCTGTGTATATGTACAGTTTTCTGTATTTTTATATGTTAGTGCCATGTAGATGTACAACTTTGGTTTTGATGTACAACCTAGACTAAGCCTGACATTGGGTCATTTGTGATCATTGTTCTACTCGATAAATAAGATATAAACAAAATATAATGAAACATGTAAAACATTGCAGCTTCGTCTCTTGCCCTGTATTGCTAGTCCCTCTCCACACATGCTTACTACTCTCATATTGTGCCCTACAACATACTGTGCTTTTCCTGCAACTATCACCCAGATATGTACTGCCCCAGCTAAGTAGATGCCTGCACCCCTCCCCAGGCAAAGCATACTCATTACAATTCCTTAAATCAGAACTCTAATTTCTCATTCAAATGCCTCTCAGAAATGGATGCCACCTGTTATACCTGTAAATTGTTAAATCAGTAACTCTACTTGACAAATGGCATAGTAATTCATGTTATGTTGCATCTATGTGCTATTAATAAAGGCTCTGTTGTGTTTACCCTCTGAAACTTGTTAACTCTTCTTAGCTTCTGCAAAACACTGAACCACCAACTGTACTGGAAAGTGACGTAACACTCCACCTTGTAACCACTACATTTTGCTCCTTGAACTGCTTTATTCTCAACCACTCGGGCATAAAGTCATTTAAGGGTCTCATTGTGAAGCTCCCTGTAAAGAGCAACTCTGGAGTGTTGGGATAGCAGTATTTATTCAAAGTACTGCTGCAAACCCTAAGTTAGAATTGTTTCTACTGTTTCAGTGCATTACTACCAATCGTGGCCATTGAGTAAGAACCAGATGTGCCACAACCCTATAGTGGTGTCCCCTTCAGTATCAGGATATTTCCAAACCTGTGACATATTTCTCACTCTGGACTTTCATATTTATTTATTTATTAATTAATTTCTCTTCCCAGCCTTTATAGGCCTAGGAAACCCACTTCCTTTCCGGGTTTAGATTCACCTCCAGGAGTAAATATGTCTGTGCCTGCCAAACAGGTGTCATTTAATTGCACTTATGATTAAACTTAAACCCTGCCAATCCTTTATTTTGTTAGCCAGTTTATGCCATAATTTGGCATTAATGCCCACCAACTAAAGCTGTGTGGCATAAGTTTCCTGGATCATCTTTTTCTGCATTTAACCCAATAAAACACATGCTTAGATGCACTTCAACTAAATATCTCATCATGTTTCAACCATCAAACCTACACCCCACTGACCAGTGCTGGGCTTCAGCCATGTATCTGCAGCAGTTAGGTCTACTTCACAAACCCGAAATTCCGCTTACCTGCCTTTCTAATAACAGAGACTACAAAGCTGACAACTCAGAAGAACAACCGCCCGGAACACCGACTTTCAACTCCAGGTAAGTAACCACTTGGCCAACATGAAAAACAGATGAAAACTGAAGCAAACTAAACTCAGCCATACCCCACCCGTACTACTAAAGATACCAACTCTATCACACTACAGCAACGGTAAGGGACAAAGTTCACAATGGTGGCCAAGCGGTTACCTACCTGGAGTGAAATGTTGGTGTTCCGGGATGTAGGTATTGTGGAGTTTCGGCTTTGTCATCTCAATATTTTAAAAGTCAGGTAAGTGGGATTTCAGTCTACTGAAGTAGACCCCAGCAGGTACCCCACTGAACTATACTGCAAGTGCTGCTACTGTCTTATCAAGCCTTCCTTAATACCAGTCTGCCTACTTTCTCTACCCTTGTTCAGATCTGCTGCAATATTATGAATGTGGCTGTCACTAACCATGGCAATTCCTTCAGAGGCAATAAAACTGTTATTGAAACAGTCCCAATCTGTTCCACCAAGGAAATAGGCTGTAGCAGTTTTAGTCCATATTGCTACCCTGATTTTTCTAAGTCAAGTATTCAGACTATAGGCAGAAAAATAATTTTAAGTTTGCATTCCTTTCTGAAAGTCTCTGTGGTGTATTGCACTACTTTAAACTTCTATCTTCAGAACTATAAAATGTGTCCTTGGTTTGCTGCAGCTTGCTAAAAAACATGAATTCTTCTTATTATTACTTCAGATACCATTCCAAATGAGAGCTTAGTCTTCATTTACTCATTTGCAAAATCTGACCAAAGTGCAGCTGTGCTTGCCTGCTGATCTGAAATGTCATTTATTTGCTTAAACTAATGATGCTATATTTTTATAACTGAATGTGTAAATATCTTATATATAGTATGTTAGCAGTTGTTCTGGAGCTTTTCTCCCCAGCCGCCGCTAAAAACAGACAACTCTGTCCACTCAGACCTTCCCGGTAAACAAATGTAAAATAAGATAACTAAAGCTGACACCATACAATTATTTATCTACCCATTTGCTAACAAAAAGTGGGCAGATCACCAGAATGTATGTAGTCCTGACTCTTGCTCCATGAAGAGCTCCAAATAAATATCTGCAGTTAAATAGACAAGTAATTTAAAAAATGTGACAATTTAAGTCACTTGTGGAGTAGCATTCACCATACAATAAGCTAAACATTATGGCCCAGTATGTCTCAACTTGCATAACAACACAGAGATGTACAGCAAAGTAGATCCCCCCACACTTTTTTTTGTCCCTCCTAGAAGTTTGACTGTCTCATATTTCACTGATGACCACAGCTAGTCAATAATGCCAGATATTACAGTTTCCTATTTCTTATTGCACAGGCAATGCATACTGATGCAGTAGCTGTGGTCCTATTAACTGTGAAATGCATTACCTTAATACTTATAAATTCTCCTGATTCTGTTTTTTTTTGTCCAGAATTCTTAAACTAAGAAGTTGAGAAGTATTCAGCAACTTTCAAGGTCAAGACACACAAAACCTTCATTCTATTAGATTGGATATTTTTTAATACTTCTATATTCTCCTGATTTTGGCTTTTGTCTCCATTAAGTTTGGCTTTGCCTACAATTCCTAAACCATGACTTCATCACAAAAGGTTTCTCATCCAGGAAAAAAGAGGTCATTGTTCCCCTCTACTTGTCACTTATTAGACCCATTATAGAATACAGTGGCCCTATAGGTATGTACCTCACAAGACATCTACAACAACTGCAAAGGCTGCAGAAATACCTCACAAAGAGGATTACTGGCCTCAAACAGATGCCCTACACAGACCATCTCAAAAAACTCCAGCTTTACTCCGTCACATATCGCCTACTCAGAGGCGATCTCTGCCTAATGTACAAAGCTATGCCAAGCCCAGAGCTGTTGGACCTGCTCCACTTAGAGGAACCCCAATCCCTCTGAGCTACACACTCTAGGGACCTAAACCTTGTCACCACAGTAAATAGAACCTGTGGAGGGATAGATTCCTGTCCCAGAGACTTCCCATACTCTAGAACAAACTACCTATCTACATCAAACAAAGCTCCTCATTAGCACTCTTCAAGAAAAATCTTGATGATTGGATGAGAAATAGGAAATTCACCCTGGGGATCACCTCTGTGTCTCTGCTCGACAGGGGTACCTTTTTGGCTAGGCTTATATAGGCCCTAGGGCCAATAGCCTAGTACCTACCTATGAACCCATGAAGAAGTTGAGATATATGCTGCAACTTTCTGCATCAAGACATAGAGGACCTTCATTCTATCAGATTGAAAAAAAAAATGTGTGTGTGTGTGTATGTGTGTGTGTATATATATATATATATATATATATATATATATATATATATATATATATACATGCCTACTAGATTTCTATGTAAATCTAGAGAAGCATTTGCTTTTACCTGACTAAGCTTCCTTGTTCTGTATTTTTGAATTCTTGCCACAAACAGACGTGAATCCTATATATTAGTGTGTTTGCAGATTTATAAACTAAACTTACAATAATATATGAATTAATAGTGATTGCTAGGAAAGTTTTACAACGGAAGGCATTTACAGTTCCCAGAATTTACAGTTCCCAGAAATTACTAAGATAAACCTCTAAAACATTTCCCTCAGGAACTGTATGTGGAGAGCCATATAACCTTTTCATAAATTGCCTAATGCTATCTGTTTTGTCTGCATTCAATCCCCCCCCCCCCGCCATAAAATCTAATAACTGTGGGGGGAAGGGATGAAAAAGACAAGCTAACAAACTAGTTTTACTGCCCTTACAAAAACCTTTACAGCCATGAACCAAGATCATATCTTGAAATTAGCAGCTAAAATTAAATATTTTGCATTTTTTGTTTTGTAATTCTCCCTCCTTCCTTATACGGGATTATGCCTTAAAACTGTTCTCTATTCCTCCACGAAGCTTTACAGGAATAAACAGTAGATCAAAACAATGTTGTTGTCTTTCGGCTTTTCCCGGTTAGGGGTCGCCACAGCGGAACTCCGGTCCGCTAATGTTTGGTAGTTGATTTTTACGTGCCGAGTTACCAGCCCTGATGCACAACCTTCAATGAAGGTATGCCCATTCATGCATGTCTCCACGTAGAAGACGCTCTAGCTGAGAATCGAACCGGACAGCGTCTTACTGTGAGGCGACAACGCTACCGCAGCACCACCACCGCAGTAGAATCAAAACAATGTGATAAGTTAAAAGCGTTGCCCTCACTTGAAATAGTCTAGCCTTCTCTGACAAGGTCTGTGCACTGCCCATTACCTTTTTCCTGCTTTTTCTAAAGAAGTTAACATAGATAAAGTTGAAATCAGGGCAGTGTTGTAGAACAGTACCTCCCCAGGTACACAGTAGCAAGTACCGCTTAAACCCTGTCCACCACCCAACACCTGGTGACTTTTTCGGATAATGAATTATTATTCACTGTGGTGTCTTCACCAACCTCATGAATATTCATTGGGTATTTGCCATGTTAGCTCAAGGGGGCACTACAATTCAATAATGGTAAAAAAACAGCATTGTAACTGGAACAACTACCCTTAACCCATATATTCAGTTTTGGTTTATGTTGTGATTTTTGCTTTGGTAATTCTTTTGGCTGTAGAACGGCTTCTTGTTTTTTGTGTCTTGCTTGAACAAAATTCCCTGCAGAATAGCATAAAGTTCAGCTGGAAAAGTTGACATTTTCTGTCAAATGCCTGCAGAGATCCGCTATTCAAAAAGATTCTGTTTGTATTGGAGACTTGGCTTCCTAAGTTTTCCAACGGACATGTACGTGACAACTGTTTTCCCCACTGAATTTAGCTTTTGAAGAAAAATGTCTATTGTGCTGAAGTTAGTTTTTTTACCATTGTAACTCTTTTATAAGTAGTCTTTGCAGGCAGTTGTTTTCCTGTTTAGTTTTAAGTACTACTAGGCAGTAATGGTAGCAGACAACATACAGCTCAGCCTCTTATCTTTCTGTGTGTTTCTTTGTTAATCGGCTGTAACTTGCTGCAGAAAATAATTTAGTTTAGGAGGAGCAGAAAAGATTGTTGCCTTGTGCAATAGTCATAAAAATTTAGAGGTCTGGAATCTTACTAAAATCACAGGTCTTTATTTTCTGTCCCCCTAACGTCACTAATCCTAACCGTAACTGTAATGTCCCAACCCTAATGTCACTAATCCTAACTGTAATGTTCCTAACCCTAATGCTAACCGCAAGTAGCCTGTTGGCTCTGTAAAATGTGGACCAAGGCAAAGTAATAACATCTGTCTCTGGCAGAACCCATGTGCACATTAGTGATTTCAATATCTGCCAATCAGCTACCAATGTATGCATGATGTCACTTTTAAGTCTGCATGGCAGTAAATCATGCATCCTTTGCATACATCACAGCCATTTGGCATGTCAATCACACAAGCCGCGCACACTTCTACACAGACTGAGGCGGTACTGTTCTATAACAATGCCAAAATGGGTACAATATTCTACTACCTGCCACAGGGTTGCCAGCATCCTTCTTCTGTTTTTTTTTCTATATGTATTAAGTAAATGTTAGCATGCAAGTAAATAAATAAACCACAAACAATCCACAGGGTTATCAATTACAAGGCATGTGCTTTTGGTTTTGTTGGAATGGGGGTTGTTATGGAGCCTTCCCTCATAGCTACTTCTGCCATTTGGTCCTAACTAAAGAATTTTCAGAAAGGTTACCTAAACTTTGGTGTACATACAATATGTAGTGAAATATTTCTATTCAATAATAACCATTTATGCATTAATTACTTGCAACTGTTTGGTAAATCCTAAAATACCAAGATTAGGTTTATCTAGTAAACAGCTTTTTTTCCCTTTTTTCCTGTTATTAAATAAAATTAACCAAACATAATTTACCTTGTACTATGCACCCACCAATTAGTGAACCAAGCCTGATTTACCCTTCACTAGGCACCAGCTGAGTATAACTTACACTTATGTAAATACACACACTCTCACTCTCTAATAATTAACCAACACATGCTTTACTTCACACTAAAGCATCAACTGTTTTTTTAATACAGCTAATATCTTACAATAAGTGTGTGTGTAATAAATTAACCAAATTTCATTTACTGTATAGTACACTCAAGTTTGAAGCCTTAGTGATTCCCATTATTTCCAGATGCTGCTGAACTGTTTACAGGAATTCACTGAGTCTTGTTCATCACTGTTTCTTTGTTGCTTACTTTCCCCATTGCGTCTCCTGTTCATTCCTGTGTACCAATGCTGCTTCTCTCCTTGTTATGCTCTGTCCTGCTCTGCTGTTGAAAAGAGATATTGCCTGGCTACTTCTGGCTTTTTAAAGCCCTTCCTCTGCCTACCTGTCTACCTTTACAACCCCCCCTTCCCTAAGTAACTTCCTCCCACCCCCCCCCCTGCTTGCTATTTTCACCTCGGCTATATAACTGTGCCTACAGCTCCTTGATGCACTTCCATTCTGTACCATATCTAATGCATTGTCATTAGTGTAAGCTTATTTGGATATGGGTGAGTGACAAAATCCTGATTTTCTTTTTTAATAAAGTATGTTTGTGAGTTCTGAAGATCCTGTCTTCCCATCTGGAATTGGATATTAATACTATTTTGCTTCATTAGTTGATTGTGTAACCATGTAGATTCCAACAGTGTACACTTCTCAATAATGAGTAAAAATTACTTTTTGTTATAGGTTCACAGAAGATTTGTAGGCTAAAGTCTCTAGAGCTCTTACAAGCCTAGCTATGTGTATCCTGAGTTGCCCCAATTGTCAGTGGCTAGGTGAGTGAAGTTCACAGAGGTAAAGGTCTATGGAAGGTAATACCAACTTCCTCTGTCCAGGAGTGATGTAGGCATCACCCCAGGATTGAATTTGTGGTCACCCATCCATTTATCTAGGTTGTGTTTGAAGAGGGTCAAGGAAGGGCTCTGTTTCATGAGAATTGGAAGGTTGTTCTAGAGAAGTGGCAGTCTCTGGGAGATTTATCTGTTTCCCTAGCGTGAACCTGTTCATGTTGGAGGCTAGATTAAGATCCCTGGAGCGAGTGACCCTCCTGCAGTTTTATTTACGAATGTGTAGCATTTCCATCAGGGTTGGGTCAGAGACTGCCCTGTAAGTCGGGTACAGGTCACCCCTCAGCAACTTGTAAGAGACCGAATACAGTGACAGGGCTTTCATTCTTTCCACGTAAGACTTGTTTTGTGTAACCTGTAATTTCTTGGTGAGAAACCATTGTGGTCTCTTCAGTTGTTGCAGGTGTCCGGTGAGGTACATGCAAAGAGGAGCATTGTACTAAATTTTTGGTCTGATGAGGGCTGAGTATAATGGAATTATGACATAACTAAAGGTATTGGATCTAGATCTAAGGATAAGATGTATCGCATAGAAGGTTTTCCTTACTATTGTGGATACATGGTGATCAAAGTTCAGATTGCTGTCAGCCTGAGTACCCAGATCACGTACCACTGGGTCTACATGTGTGTGTGGGGGGGGGTGCTGTCTGTAATGTAATTAGCAGGGATGTCAGCTTTCCCAAAGGGAATAATACTAATAATTCATTTTTTTGCATTTAGCTTTAGTCCATGGCTTTAGCACCAGTCATTGTCTGTGTTAACAATGTCTGTGGTATATTAACATTGTTGGTGGAACTTATTGCTCCCAGTTTGCAATTGTCAGCAAACTTGGTCAGCCAGCGGCCGTCCAAGATTGCTTGGACTTCTGAGAGGTAAATTCCAAACAGTAAGGGGCCCAGCACAGAACCCTGTGTATGCCGCTGGTGACTGGTCTTTTGCTAAAGGCGAAGTCACCCACTTTGACAGTATGAGTTCTCTCTGTGAGCCAATTGGCTACCCATCTGGTAATGTAGGGGTTAATTCCCAGTTGGGAGAGTTTCGGTATAATACCTGAGTGGGGGAGTGTGTCATATGACTTGGCTAGGTCAAGATAGGCTGTATGCACCATCTTTCTCTCAGCCAGGGCCTTGATGACTTTCTCAAAGGAGTTGACCATATTTAACAGCCATGATCTACCATTAACAAATCTGAACTGGGTTGGGTCCAGAGTTTGGAGATTATCTATGTCCTTGTTAACAAGGTCTATAATGATTCTTTCCATGGCCTTGCAGATGAGGCTAGTCAAGCTTATGGGCCTATAATTTCCAGGGTCATTTGATCACCCCCCCCATTGTACAGCGGGATTACTGTTTCTATCCTCCATTCTGCCGGAACATAACCAGTTCTCAGGCTATGGTTAAACAGGGATCCAAGTGGGTCTGCTATGTCATGTTTTAACTTGTTTAAAAGGCAATCTGGGATGTTGTCTGGTCCCATTGATCCCATGTGTTTGCCCTTGAAGAGCACCGAGATGACTTGCTGTCTTGAGATAATAGGCTGAGGAATGGTGGCAGGTATGCTTTGGGGGATGACTGGTGTGGACGGGGTGGAAGTTTTCTCCAAATCTGTCAATTAGCAGGTTGGATATTTTTGTGATTTTTGCAATCCTCTACTTCTCTTCTTGGGGTCAGATAGTATAAAAGTGCTGCTTCTTTTTCTCAGTTGATTGTAAACCTTTGTGGGATCTCACTTATAGGTTCATAGCTGATTACTAGGCTAATGGCACAGGAGCCTTTACAAGTCTAGCTAGTATTACCCAGCATATGACTATACTGTATCTTAATCGATGGCATGGGATGGGGGTAGTATTGGGGTAGTGGGTCTTTGGATGTTGGAGCCCTGAGTCATTTTACAGACTGCTTCTGTCTATAAGGAATATGGGCAGTACCCTCAGAGGGAATTTATGGTTCCCAGTTTATGGTTCCCTATCCATTTATCCAAATTCATTTTGAAGAGGGTGAGGGATGGGCTTTGTTTTACAAAGCTGGGAAGTTTATTCCATAGATGAGCTAGCCTTTGGGATGAGAATTTCTCAAGTTTTGTTAGGGTCACAAATAAGATTCAGGTCCATGGAGTGCGTAAACCTAGTATAATTTTCTTGCAATATGTAACATTTTCATCTTGGTTAGATCAGAGAATGCCTTGTGGATCACGCATAAGTCACCTGTCAAACGAGATGAGACGGATTAAAGGGATAGAGCCTTTAGTCAGTTGCTTAAGACATGTCTTATGGTTTGTATTTTTAGTGATAAACATCTAGGGTTGCTTCAGTTGGTTTAGGAGCCTGGTTATGTACACGCTGGAGGGAGTATTGTACTCCATTATGGGCCTGAGTACAATGGCACTATGATTTTCTTTTATCTTGATGCCATGCCTTGACTTGTAAGTTGAGCCACATAGAATGATTTCCTCAGTACTGTAGCTTCCTGATGGTCAAAGTTTAGGCCACTATCTATTCTGTGTTCGTAGGTCCCCCACCAGTGGGTCTACTTTTAGGGGTGTGCTATCAATATTATAATTTGCAGGGATATCTGATTTACTGAACAATGTGATTATGCATTTTTTAGCTTTTAGTTTCATACCATGGGTTTGGCACCAGTCATTTGTCATTTCTAGACCTGTTTGTAGGATGTCAACATCCTTTGAGGATTCAATGATTTACCCCAGTTTACACTCATCGGCGAAGTTGGTGAGCCAGAGGTCCACAACATTGGCCTTCACTTCAAAGAAGTATATACCAAACTGGAGGGGTCCCAACACTGAGCCCTATGCACACCACTAGTAGCAGGTTTCTTATTAGAAATAGATTCACCTATCTGGACAACATATGTCTTGGCTGTTAGCCTATTTGCTATCCATCTGACAATGTAAGGTTTTATGCCTAACTTAGTAAGTTGATCTGTAATCCGTAAAAACAAATATCAGGACACAGGAAGGTATGCCACACAAGATGCCGGAGATGAAACCGGCTCAGAAGGACTAATCCAAGCTCAATGTTTTATTAACGGCACAATAAAAAAGTAGATAGATGCGTTTCCGTCTGAGTGTCCCTCAGACTTCATCAGATCAAACAATTACAGGACAGTTGCTACTGGATACATTATATAACAGAGCTTTTGTCACTGAATTTACTACTAATGCCTACCAAATCAAAAGCATTGTACAGAAAGAATGAGATACATTTTCAGAGTTTACAGATTTACCTAATTTAAAAGATAAACCTATTAAAAGTAGTATTTAAGAAGGGACGTAACATCAAGAACATTTTGGAATTGGCTAAAAATGAAAAGGTTTGTACACATAGAAGGAAGGATACTTAACAGGTGTGGGGCTTGTAACCACTGCACATATATTTCTAACAAAGAACAAGTAGTTGTTGCATCCAGACAAAAAACATTAACTGCCAAAACGTACAGTAATTGTAACTCCCAAGGCCTTGTTTTAGTTACTTGCTGTGGTTGCGACAGTTTCTATTTTGGGAAAACTGAACAACATCTTAAGCAAAGAATGTATGAACATATGAATGATGTCAATAAAGGAAATATTAACAATGCACTTTTTAAATATACTTTACTATGTCCTAATGCCAGTTTTTCCTTTTTTGTCATTGAAACTGTCCCTAAATAACTAAGAGGGGGGCCTTGGGAGTACAGGGAAACTTATTGGAAGATAGATTTGGAATCTAACAGACACCCAGGTCTTAACAACAATATATCCTTGGTACCCCTACTCAAACGCAGATCAGCCAAACTATAAATATGTGAATTTTCTTGTTTTTGTAATGTTATTATTCGTACTGTTTTAAAGATTTGTTTATGTACATATATGCAGTATATTTTTAGGATAATGTATCTATTTACTATACATTTTCTAACTTTTAACAGTAGGAATTCTGCATTTTTAACATGGTTATCAGTGCTATATATATATATATATATATATATATATATATATATATATATATATATTAAAATTTATAAATCCACTATTTTAATCCATTATATTATTTATTATATACATCACAATGGTTGATATATCTGATTTTGCTAGTTTTCAACATTAACTGCTCGTACAGCTTTAACATGTTTTATTATGCTTTCAAGTGATGTGGCTTTAAATGCTTGGATTAAATTATTGTTGTATTAATTAATGGGTATATTTATACCAGTAGCAACTGTCCTGTAATTGTTTGATCTGATGAAGTCTGAGGGATACTCGGACAAAAACGCATCTATCTACTTTTGTATTGTGGCATTAATAAACATTTTAGCTTGGATTATTCCTTTTGAGCCTGATTCATCTCCAGCATCTTATGTGGCATACCTTCCTGTGTCTGGATATTTGTTTTTACGGGTTTTTTAGTTTGGACTGACTCCACTTGTGGTTCTTTGATCTGTAATCCCTGAGTGGTGAAGTAGTGTCGAATGCTAAAAGCCCTTAAACAACCACTTGGAAATGGTCTCTTTTGACACAGTTTGTTACTTCTTCTTGCCACACATGATATGAACAACTGATCTGAAGAAATGAAAGATTTAGTTCATCACGATAGTACCCGAGTTGTCTTGTGGACATCCAAGATATGGAGTATCCTTTCTCCCTTATGTTTAGGTTCAGGAAAGAAAAGGGGAGATGGATAGTTTAACTTAAAGCAAATTCTGATACCATTTTAGGATTAGTTCTCAAATAAGCACTGTTTTTTGTGGATAATGAGATATGAGTGGCTTACCATAAGAGCTTGGGACTGTGATCAGACCTCTGCAAGAAGGTTATCGATCAGTAAAACTGTTTTCCATGTTAAGAACCTCAAGTCAGCCAGATTAGCTAGTTCAAATTGAGCATGTGTCAGCTTCTTTAACACAAAATTAAGATCCCAAGGAGAAGCCACAGTTTTTTGACATAAGAATGCATTGAAAGAGGAGGCAGACATTTTGAAATGACTGATAAATGAGCCTTGATGGAGGAATATTAAAGGCCATGGTATAGTAAGCCACACAAATATTTTAGAACCAGAAACAAACTACCCAAGAATGGGTGCTGATTATTTTGTTGGTACCAGCTAGAAAACCTTCTTCATTTGTTAATATATGTTTTTCTAGTAGTAAGCTTTCTTGACTCCATTAGTATATGCTGCATATCCTCAGTAAATGGGTGCCCAATGAGAATCAAGACCTTATCATCCAGGCGATTATTTGAAGTAGATTGGCATCAGAATGTTTCAAACACCTGCTGAAGATGAACAGCTAAAGCAGATAATCTCCTTTTATTGCCAACCGGTTCCATGAGCTTGTGAAGTGAGGCCAACACCTGCTGCTTACATAAATGTCCCTTAAGACGATCCTTCCTCACATTATAAAGAGCTTTTGAACAAGTACATGTTTTTAAGATGTTACAATTTCTTTTACGCACTATTTAAATACTGCACAATTTTAACTGTGTAAGCATGGTGTAAACAAAAAAGGTTTTTCGTACTTAAGATTATTATCATTATGGTTAGATAAAAAGCTGGCAAGGCTTATTTTCTCATTTTGCATTTCTCATTGGTGAGTAAGAATTATATTTCTTGGCTGAGAACCACCACAGTATCCCACCATACCTCTCACCTGTTCATATTTTTGCCTCATATTTTTAGTCTGTTCCTCATAAAATCTGTTTTTCTGTTTTTTTGTGGGAAATCATTGAGGATGGAATTCATTGAATAATGACAGGTATATCTGTCAGTAAATGCATGGAAACACAAGACCTTTTATTCTAGCAACATTCTTAGCCTGTAAGAGTGATATGGTAATACAAGACCTTTCATTGTAGCAACTTTCTAAGTTTGTAAGAGCAATATTTAAAATGTATGCCTATTTGTGGGGCTTTGCCCCCCATTATTTTTGACTTTGTCCAGATTTTTTGTGCTAAGAGGTTGAGAGCTAGTAACCCCATAGTTCAGGGTGAACATATGATAGTGCCCTGTCCCCTCCGTTGTGGCCTAGAGTACATTTGTCACTATCACAAGAAGTCCCAAAAACAAGCCGGCAATAAACACCACTGTAATGGGACATTATTCAGCTTTGTTAAATGGATGTTCAGATTTCCTTCAGTAGCAAATCTCTCCAGTAACATCTTCTGGAAGATATGGACTACATTTAAAGTAACTGTTTTTCATGATTCTATAGTTTGAATGTTCCTGCTGGAGAGCTTTATACTCTCTTTGACTGCAGTGTAAGGAGTAACAGGGTGGCCACGGTGGTGCAGGGGTTAGTGTTGTCACCTCACAGCAAGATGTTCTCCAGTTCGATCCTTGGCTAAGGTGCCTTCTGTGCGGAGTCTGCATGTCCTCCCTGTAGTCACGTGGGTAGGTGCTCCGGTTTCCTCCCACATCCCAAATATATGCTGTAAGTGGATTGGATACTCTAAATTGGCCCTAGGTGTGAGTGCATGCGTGTGTGTGCCTTCTGTGGAAGGTTGGTCACCGGGCTGGCAATTCGACCCCTTAAAACTCTACTGCCAATCAAGAGTGGACATGTGATCTGCTGTGGCGACACCTATCCGGAAAAAGCCAGAAGTGGTGTAAGGAGTAACAGTAGCTTAATAAAAATTCATTTTTTTAACCTTTTTTTCATTTGACAGTTTTTGCCCTGTCATTGCATGGTAAAGTCATGCATGGGTACAGTGTAGTTTTATAATGAACTTTAAAGATTTAAAAATGAAAATGACTGACTGGTGCACTGTCGTCATAATTATGCCACTCCTTTTCCATTCATTGCATTCAAAGTTAGCCTAGGTCAGTTTTAAACAGCATTACTTACTTAAACTCCTGTATAGACATTGCACAATAAAGTATGGAGTTTGAAAAAAAATCAAAGCATTGGGCAGGATTCACGAATCCTTCGTGTAAGAGTTATAACTCATACACGGAGGCTGCAGTTAAACAGAGTGATGTCAGCATGCTTTGCATATTCATGAGAGCATGCTGAATCACACTTAAGGCTAACACTGTCCATGTAAGACAGTAGGGGGCGTGTCCGTAGGTCGAGCCCTGTAAGCGGACCCGCCCCCAGAAGAGGAAAAGTTCCCAAAGTAAACACCCACGACAGAGTCCACGGAAATGTGAATAAACAGAACACAACACATGCCCCTACAGACTATGAACAGAAAACATATAAATAAACATGTTATATATTTTTTTAATTGTAAAAATGTTTAACCGTGAGTGCGCTCATTTGCGCGGGCGTGCCCGTAGCGCAGCTACAGTTAGCAGTCAGTGGGAAAGCATATAAGAACTAAATATGCAAAATAAGCCAGGAAGCAATAGCGTAGCGGTAGAAATGTTGGCTGAAGAGTAGGCATTCATGGTTCGAGCCCCCACAACACCAATTCTTATTTTTAGCAAAATAAGCACGAAACAAGTCTCTGACAAATATGTACACATAAAACCACATTTTATGTAAAATGTAATGAAATAGCCCATTTATATTGAAGAAATGTGAGGTAGCAAACGAATAAAAAATACCAGATGTGCCCATAGCTGAGCCACAGTTTAACAGGGTGAGTGCATCTGCCCGTAGATGAGCAGTGGTTTAACTGGTGCAAAATGAGTGCCCGTAGCTGAGCAGTGGTTGAACATGCAAAATCTATGTGCCCCTAACTGAGCTGAGCGTAATATGCGTGCCGATAGCCAAATGAGGCTTAAACCAGCATACCTCGTTTGCGCGGAGCTGTGCACCGCGCAAACAAGCTAACCGACGGGTAACATTGAGCAAACCGTATCAAAACTGCCTTTGCACAGACACACCCCTCAGCATGTCTAGACAGTCATGAAAAATAAAAAACAGTGGCAAGGTTCGAACCCAGGATACTATACACCATAGTCAAGGTACCAAACCACTAAGCCATGACAGCAGTACCTAGAAATGCAATAATAGCTAATATATAGGAAGGAATACAAACTGGAGCATGACAATGCAGGTTTACTGAAGTTGATACAATTCCAAAATGGCCAATCACAGATATGTGCGGGAAAAACGGACTATATAAGCCCCATAGGCAGGAATACACAGCCTAAACAGTTGTAGAACTGACCTGCAGGCAGAATGACAGGAGTAGGAGAGGGTAGTTGCTTTCAAGCAGAGGTGGGGTGTTGAGGAGTCCAGGTACATGGTCTGGCTCCTAGTCCACAATCATGAGGCCCAACTCATGCAAGGCCAGGTCTTCTGGGGAGCATACAGGGCTGAGGTGTGGGACCGGTTGGCTCATGATCTCACCAGTGCCACAGGGATTCCAAGGACTGGTGAGCAGGTCCGTCACCACCATGCGGACCTGAAGAGACGCAAGCAGGACCAACTGAACCTTTGGATAAAGGAGGCCTGGCAAACACCCAACGCCCCACTACTGAGTAAGTTACATTTAATTATGTATGTAAGAAATTAAACTAGCTGATATTATGGAGATGTGTATTCCAATATTACTTCATTTATATTACAGCTGCAGGTGTCCGTTCTGCGAACCGCAGAGCCTATGGCGATAGGCTGGTGCGGTTGCGCCACCAGGCAGGTCAAAGTGTCTGCAAGTATTGCTTGATTACAAAAGTGTGTTTCAAAATGTAAGTTAAACCGAAAAATGAAACTGTCTGACATAAATTCTGAAATAAAACTGCCCTACCTGTAAGAAAATAGTACACAACCTGCAGCAGGCTGAAAAGTATAGCTGCAGAAGATGATGAAATCACATGTGTGAAATATATCCCTGTTGAAATACTGAAACATGACAGAAGTGAGACTGCTGGAAAGGATTGTAATAACTACAGGTAAAACATGTCAATAAAGCCTAGAAGTAAGTACCATCCTGAATAGTAAAATGAAAGCAAGTGAGAGAGTGTGAGAAAGTGTCATGAATCCAGCAATACAGTAGTAATAACCCCTGAATAAAGTATACTGCAGTCAAGACAGAATGAAATGCATGTGAGAATCAAAACCAAACAGCAAAATCTGTTCAAAGTGTTGCTGCATCTGGAATGTGTACCCCAAAATCTGGATGTTGCTCTCAGTCTGCAATATGCAGATAGGATGATTGTCTGATATACCAAACATCCACACTTGTCTACAGCTATATAAAGTAAATGTAGCAGGATGATGTAGCTGAACAAAGCTAGATATGAATGTGTATGAAGAACAATAAAATGTATATTGATGTTGCAGTAACAGTCCTATCACCAAGTTGAAATAGTTATCATATAGGAAACTGTAGTTAGAACAGTAGTGTGTACATATCTGTAGCTATTAGAACTGTACAGCATATGTATTGGTATTTGAAGGTGTTCATATTATTTTCTTCACCCCACCCTATAACCACATATAACCCATTCCACGTGAAAATGGTATGTGCAATCACAATTAACACCCCTGGACGTTTGTCCTGTTGGGTCATATATATTTGCATGTCCGGTGATGCATCTGCCCTGTTCATACATCTAAACCTGATGGCCTGTTGCCATCAATTAACCCTGCATGTTGTTGGACTGTGTATTTCTGTTCAAGTTATGCATGTGTTATGCACGCTGTTCAATGGTGTGAATATCTGGGTGTTTGGTTAATGGGAATACTAATGCATGCTGAACTAATTGTGAATGGTATTATATGTCACTAACCCAAACTGTCATGACATAATGCAAAACATAGGATGACAGGGAAGGCGGGTTCCAGCGGACCTACCTCTCCCACCTCAGCTGGCGAGTGCACCTGGCACTAGTGCCGAGTCTGGACCCTCCTCCGATGGCCCTGTGCCACCTGCGGGTGGAAGCACTGCAGGGGATGGGGCTCACCCCCCCTCTGCAAGTATGGCCGGAGGAGAACCACCACTCACCCTCCGTAGCGTCCGGACTGTGGTGCATAGGGAGATTCGGGACTCTGTTCTCGAGCCCCTACGCCAGCTTGAGGCACGGGTGGCGCAGCTAACGGGCATGCCTGTTGCCTGGCCTACACAGCCCCGTCCTGGGCAGTGAAGGAACAGTGGCAACTGCCTATGGGTGGGGATATCAGTTCTACTGTTGCCATCTGTGGGCTCATGGGCTCTGGATATCCAAACCTCCGTCCCCGTCAATTGTGTAACCCCCCCCACACGTGTCATACACCGCCCCTGTATGCGTCTTGTTTGTCTTGTCTGTGTACCTACCCAACCTACCTCCCCAGCTGTACCAACTTCCTTCACCTGACATACCACTCTCACCTGAAAAAAAAAAAAAAAGGGCACTCTGTACCCACAAAAAAATTACGCCCCATACATAGCTTCCCATTCCGCACACATGTCTGCTGGACATGAAATCTATCAATTACAATTGGCAGTACAACAAGTATTATTGTTGTCCTGACACCTCTCTCAGGGGTGGAAGGTTTCAAATGTCACACCAAATTACATACATATGCACAGCTGTTGCTGAAGAAGAAATGGGCAGCTATGGGCCTTACCTACATCCCTCCTGCAAATCCCAAGCTTGTTGCCCTACTGTCTTACCCTCTTTGTGACCCCTTTTACACCACTTTCCTGTCTCCCCATTTTCTTTTCTTTCAAAGAAAATAGCGCGGGTGGGCGCCAGAGTAAGCACCGTTAAGTGGTTGTAAGCGGGTGTGCGCTTGTGTGCGCGGAGCTAACCGCCAGTGCGCATGCGTGAGCTCCGCGCAAACCAGCGCTAACCCGGTTACAACTGCTTAAAAGTGCCTTAGTCACTTTGATTGACGGGTCCTGTACTCAGTTCAAAAGCAAAATAAAATCCCACTGTCAGTCCCGAACCCAGGACCTTGGAAACACTAGTCTGTATGACCTACCACTAAGCCATGACTCTTATACAAGAACATTGTGCTAAAATAAATATAACATGTAATAGTAGGGATGAATGTAAAGGGAATATAGGATGTGTAGTACACAAAGCATGTCATTTAGAATTACTGTCAAAACTACTGGATTTCCATAATAGTAGTGTGTGAACAGAAACAGCCATGCTAGTTGGTAGCTTGTAGATAATAATGTCAGTTAAAGTACATATATAAATGTATGTATATGTACATATATATATAGTTGTAGGAGTCATTGTGCATACACACTTGCTACAGGGAACATGAAAGAGGAATGGAGAAATGTGAATATACAACACAGCCTGAATCATGAGAGAGATACTAACTCTTACACTCACAGAACACTGTCCACAGCATACCAGCATGGTCCCCGCCCTTACAATCTGAAAGGGCAATGCCTATCTTACATACCCTTTTATAGCACTGACCTGAAATCACAGTGAGAACTGCAATCAGTACACAACTGGCTGTATGCAATTAGCAAATGCTGGCTTACAATTGATGCAGAGGCCATCACATGGACCTATGCAGATACCTACAAAAGCATCCAGTACTAACACTCCACACATGCAATACATTAATTGCACTGTCTGGAAGCAGACAGTGAGAGTGAGAGAGAGAGAACAAAAAAAAAAATTATACACTGTGATGTCACCCGAAGCTGTCAGCAGTGACAGTAGCAGCAGCAAGCAGAAGCAGTGGTAATGCAACCAGCTGCGACAAACACAGGTAATGCAAAGTAGCAGGTTAATAGTGTGCATACTGTGAACCCTCCAAATGTGTCATAGGTCTGTATCTATAGGTATGTCCATGTGATATGTTGTGTGTACGTAGTTCCACCAAAAGGGGATGACTATACATTACATGTCAATCAGTCTTAGGCCATGATCCTGGCAGCAGTTGTCTGTGCGTTTCCCCAGCAATGGCTGTAGTGACTGCTTTGCAAGGCCAGCCAGGTTCAAAAGGCAGGATCAGCCCATCACAAAGGCACACTGGCTGGGAACAAGTGTCTGCATGTACCCTATATCACTGCATATGCATCCCATACTGCATAATTCCATAGCTTAGCAGACCAGGCCGGTTATGCATATGATGTGGTAGTTCCCAGGGTCAGTCGAGGTGCCTCCTTAGTGGTGTGGGACCACTGTCGCTGTATGCTACTGTCCAGGTACATATCCTGTCGTACGGCCAAGATAAATTATCAGTGTTATATGCGGTTGTATGTCCTCTTGGAGTGCAGGTAGCACACATCCTGGGATGCCATGAGGTCACAGTGATGCTGTGTGTTCTTCTCTGCTGAGGGCGGCCCTCACCTGGACATGTGAGATGATAGGGAGGTTACATCCAGCTGTGATAGGAGGGGGGATACGTGCACCGAACATGTCTGCAAGATTGTTGCCAATATCCCTGTGTTTGGTGAATGTTAAGTAGGTGTGTATTAACGCAGAGCATATCTGAGGCATGTGGTCCATATGTGTAACATAACTGAAGAAGGCCTTGTGGTCATCCATAGTGTTTGTGGCCATTTCCCTCCCAGAGTAGGCCGTGGCCGTTGTTATGACGGACCGTAGCGTAGTACCAGTGCTGACCACAGATGCCTTCCCTTAATGTGAATGTGCTCTGTCCTGCAGTAGCCTCCTGCTATTGTTATATAATCTGCCTCTGTCTGGGGTCCACCGGACAGGATGCCTAACCTGTGTGCATAGGGTTTGGGTTAGAAATGTGTGTGCATGTTCCATGCAGTCTGTGGCACGTCCGTGGTAAGCATTTGCAAAGGGGTCAGCAGTGTGCCTTGTGGCTTCCACTGGCCCAGTGTGCTGCATGGATACCATGTCAGTCCCAGCAAGTGAATAACTGCCTAATCACATACATATCAAAGTAGTCTACTGTGCTGGTGGTGGTGGTGGGATATGTATATCCAGTCCGAGTAACTTCTGTCCACATCACAGTAGTAGACAGCGTCCCACATACAGTACCTTGGGTGAATCCCCAGAGTGAGGTTGTGCATTGCACCTGTCAGTGTGTGCTGACTGATGGGGCATGCTACTATGTTGTGTGGAATGTGGCAGGTATTGTTGCACAGGTGTTGGCTGAGCAGTGATATCTGGCCATGTACCTGTATATCCACCACGACACACACACATGCAACATATAGGAGTAGTATATCACTACACATGAGTATCATGTATAGTATGTGTGCCATATATTGCTGACATGGTCTGCTGATATCCTGTTTGTGTTCTCTTCCAGGGAGATGGCACGTCAGCGTATCCCCGCCTACTCTGTGGCGGAAGACGAGGAGATCCACCAGAGCCTGGTGCGGGAGTATGACATCCTGTTTTCCCGCACCAGTCAGAATCAGCAAGAGAGGGCTGCACTGTGGCAAGACCTTGTCCATAGGGTAAGTGATATTGGCACGCATAACAGGACATATGAGCAGGTACGACATCACTGCAGTGATTTAATCCGAAGTGTCCGTCAGCGTGCATCAGATATCCACAGGCAACAGGTTGCCACAGGAGGTGGGGTGGCCACACACCCCCCCCTCACCAGACTGGAGGGGCTACTCCTAAGTGTTGTGGCTCCAGCCCCGGAACACCAACAGCAGTACACCTGCATTATGATGGAGGCTGGTTCCACACAGCAGCACGACATGGAGCGTGCAGGTAATATGCCATATGTACACTTGACATTTCTGTACATTGTATCATATGCAATATCAATGGCACAGTTGTGCCCACTGACATTAATCTCATCATTTCTGCAGGTCCCTCCGAGGTTACAGCAAGGCAGGCCATCCATGCTGGTGAGCGTGTTTAACATAACGTATAATAGTCCTGATAATGCTAGTAACAGTAGTGTAACTCAGTAGTGCTCTGTGTGTATACTGCGGGGTGTGCATGTGTGCCTGTGTCCACATGTGCATGTGTCCACGCGTGCCTGCGTCCATGTGTGCATGTGTCCACATGTGCATGTGTGCATGTGTGTCGAAGTGCATCACTGGTAACAATGTCTGGAGACTGTAAACTGTGTTTCCTGTCTTCCTCCCACAGGTTCTGGGGCTGCTCTGGTGACCTGCAGCAGGGAACCTGAATCCTGTGCCACGGCTACTGGTAATGATGATATTTGTGTAATGGTACAGGAAGGTGTGTCACGGTCCGCCATTGGTCAGCCAATTGACAGTACACAGCTGTCAACCCCATCATTGCGCACAGTCATCCTGCCAGTACATCCTTTGTCACCATTGTCCCTAGGTGATGGACAGGATACAGTGGGCATAGACCAGGGTAATGTGGTACCTGTGGCACATGCATCCCCACACAGCAGCCATGGGCAGGGTCCTCCGATGGTACCACACAGACAGTTGCCCATGGGTTCTCATGGGAGCATCCGTGGGCATGCTGCCTCTGGCCGACGTGCCCAAAGAGGTCTGTCAACCTCAGCTATGTTTCGGACTGTCATGCAGGCACAGTCAAGTATGGAAAGGTACACCAGACAGGGTCTGAGGGAGCTGAGAGCATGTCGCACAGCCATGACAGACAGTATGCGTGACATTGCGGATGCTATCCGTAACTTCACCGATGTCATAGACAGACGTTGTGGGGACATATTACAGCAGTTCCACAACCAGATGTCCATGAGCCAGGGCAATGGTGGGCGTTTGCGGCATCGACATGGCCGTATGCCGGCAGCAGCTGGCAGTCAGCACGGACGACAACAGGCTCGCGCACGCCCCCATAGTGCCAGCAGCAGCCCCAGCAATGCTGGGTCTGTGCTGCCATCAGAACGCCCCAGGAGACCATGTGCACGTGGCTCTGGACAGTCCCAACAGGGACTTGTGTCCAGTCAACACACTCCCGCTTCTGATGACAGTACCCAGTCTGGCTTAGTACTGGATACGGTCCGTAGCACCCCTGCCAGGCACAGGTACCGGTACCGTGTCCGTGCACACAGACACTGATCTGTATGACCTGCTAGGTGCAGTCTGTGGCTGTCCACAAACCCCTGTATATGGCAGCCATGAGGTGGAACTGTGTGCGTGCATACACACATGCGAAATGTTAACACCTAAGGCGACCACATACACGCACACACTGCACCAACACTGCCCCACCCTGTACTGCTGCCCCTCACCAACACACATACACACACATGTCAGTTGGTGGTATCAGTGGCTGACTCAGGCATACCTAATCCACACCCTGTGCATATGATGACACTGTGCCACCTCCTGCAATCTCCAACATCATTGCAGGAACAGGTAAACACGTTGATGATGCACAGGGTGACTACATAGAAGTGTATTATAGTAGTATCATGTTGGTAACAGTACAGTGTGCTGCTATGACTGTGTGTTTATCCCAGCATGCCTGCTGCAGTAACTGTATGAATGTCCTGAATTGTTATGTGCACCCATAGTACATACCAAAGTATAACAGCTGCACATAATTGCATGCCGGTGGTAAGGTTGTCAACAGATAGCCGCATACATGGGTAGCACAGGGGGAATGCTAACGCAAGTAGTGATATGCAATGGTGGACATGTACAGTAATGGTGTTGCCCACAACGACTATGCCATGTGGATGTTCGCGCATGTAGATATGTGTGCAGTACCAATGTAATTCAAATCACAAATAACTATGACATAATATCAGTTCTACCATGGGCATCTGCGCTGTGTATTCCTGGGTACATGTTGATAGTGCCTACATATTTGCATTGTTACTTACTGTTATTGTTACTCCTCCTTTGTTGTACAATGCACTACTTCCAGCCCTGTTTACTGTAGCTTTGTTTGCATGCATGTTCGCTAGTTCCTGGAACACTGCTTACACCTGCAATGCAGAGTTACAGTGCTTCTGTAGACTTCTAGTGACATCTGCATAGCGTACGATACGTATGTCAACTTTCAACATGACAGAACGTCACCAGAACGTCACTGTCTGTCCTGTACGCATGTACATTGCCTGTGACACATTGCACATGTCTTACCTGGCATTTACCCACGTGTGCAGTCATATATGTCAGTGGTATGAAACAGTAGCGGTACACCCACACATACACACCTTCAGTATGTTGTTCCCCATTGGCCCTATGTGTTGGTACTCACCATGGCAATCACACAACTAGGGTAGCATGTGCAAAGGTAACCTGTGAATCGCCTCTATGGTCCAGTTGTGGTTTATGTGAGTCATGTGTCAATGTCACAGCTGCCACATGTATGCAGTCAGCCATCACCCTTGGCCAGGAACGTACAACACATGTGTGGGGTGCCACCACACAGCCAATCTGGGGACTGGGGTCTTTGAACCCAGTAATGCCATACCCTGTCAGGTGGCATGTCATATATACTATATCCTGGACAAACATCAACCCCAATCCCTGCTGCTACTATTGATAATACCCCTGAAGATGTTCCTCATAGTTTTGACCAATTCTTTACTGAGACATTTCAGGCTCTAGCTAGCCATCTACCTCCTAGCTCCCCTGATCCTGAAAGTAGCACCCCTAGAAACCTACTTGCGTTCAGCTGCCAACCAGTCGCCACTTCACTTCTCCGTACCTTGATTGAAACAGTGAAACCCACTACACTTTCTGCTGATCAACTCCCTGCCGAGTACCTATCAATTCAGATGATGCTATTGCTTACCCCGTCTCAAAGGTAATCAAATGAACCATGGTAGAATCTAAATTTCCCACCATCTGGAAAATGTCATATGTAATCCCACTTCACAAAGGAGGCAGCTCTACTGAATTCCCCAATTATAGGCCAATAGCTATACTCTCTCCACTTGCAAAGATTATGGACACTTTAGTCATAGACAATTCATGCACCACCTAATCCAAAATCGCCTTATGGCAGACGCTCAGCATGGCTTCCGTCCTCATCACAGCACTACTTCAGGCCTCCTAGCCTTTACTAACACCATAAACCATACTTGCAACACTAATTATATATCCTCAGCCCTCTTTTTGGATCTTTCCAAGGCATACGATATGGTTGATCACCAACTTGTAATCCACACCCTGCAAACATTCTGTCTAGATACTGGAGCCTTCCAGTGGTTTCAATCCTACCTGCATGGTCGACAGCAGGCTGGCCTCTGGCAGAACTAACTCTCTAACCTTCTACCTAACACACTCAGAGTACCACAAGGCTCTATACTAGGGCCCTTGCTGTTCTCCATCTTCATTAACGACCTATATACTGTCATCCCAAAAGTCAGCTGTATCCAATATGCTGAAGACTCTACTCTGATCTGCTCAGCCACATCTCCAGTAGAGTTATGGTCAGCTACCCAGACCACCTTTAATACAATAGAAAACTGGCTTTCTGAACATCGTCTGATCCTAAATTCCAAATAGACTAAATTGCTGTTATTTCACCAACACGTAGGTCTACCGCTTTCACCGTTACCTTAACATCAACTGATGGCACAATAATCTCCCCTGACCCATCTCCTAAACTATTAGGTGTCATCATAGACAATAATCTCATATGTGACCTACATGTTAACCAAATTATCAAAGCCATCAATAGAAAACTAGGGTCACTTTACAGAATGAATGCCTTCCTAGCCCCTCCAGCTAAAGGTGCCATAGCTCACTCACACCTTGTTTCAACCCTTCTGTATGCATCCCCTCTACTCACGAATATGAACAAGACTGTCCTTAAACACTCAATTTGCTACAACCACATTGCCAGGTTTGCCACTGGGCTGCCTTTTAGGACACATCATTGCATCAATCTAAATCAGCTTGGTTGGCTTACAATACCCAGCTTAATACAGTATAACCAACTGATTATGGCCTATAAAATCCTCTATAATCCAGACAATACTCCTGCACTTCAAATATTATCACCCCCTATAACAATCCTAGACCGCTTCGATCCTCTAACAAACTACTAATTCAGACTAGCAGATTTAATAACACAGTCGGTGATTCTCTCTTTGCAAACTCTGTAAGTAAATCCTGGAACTCACTTCCATCTGATATTACCCTACTGTCCACCGCAGGTCAATTTAACACTAGACTCAAACAACATTTGTCACTTAACTGGCTATGTCAGTGTATCAAGCCTGGCTAACTCGAATGTGTAAAATCTGTGAACCACTTTACTGTGTAATTTAATTTAATCCTGACTTGTGCTCAGGACTAACATTAACCTGTGGAACATGTTTATCTTGCTTACGTATGTAATCTCTGTAAATAATCTGTTTGTAATATGTAATGCTGGTATTATGTAATGCTGTATCTGCTACCCTCGTAGCTCGTCTCCCCGGCCTCCCTGAAATGGACATGCATCCAGTCGGACTATCCCGGTCAACAAATGTAGGATAAATAAATATATAAATAAAATATATTACAGTGACTACAATACAAGTCAGACATTGACACGCACTGACAGCATGCTGAACACACTGGGGCATACGTGGGGACTCAGAATAGCAGCCTGCCTGAGCATCACACACCTCCGCAGCTGGCACACAGGCATATGTTCCGTTGGAACAGAGCACATGCCACACACTCACAGCCTGTAGGGCTACACAACACACCTGCTACAGACGTGTCAGGTACCTGTCTTGTGTGCTGCACTGGTGTCCCGCTCAACAGGCTGTATCTGGTGAAAGTCACAGTGATATGCCTCAGGGGCACTATGGTCCACCACAGAACACATGCATACAGGTCAGTCAGAGGCATGGACACATATGACTCACTCATTGACCATGCCAGTATGGCTGCCTGAGACATACCTCCCTGGACTACATGATAGGGAACATAGGATGGATCTCTCAGCATGTGGAACAGGCCAGTATGAGCCTGATGTTGGTTGCCAACATACCCTCACCAGGTATGCTACCACTATATGTGGGAAGGGTGTTGTATGTCTACATTATGCTCAGTCTCCACTGTCATTCATAGGGCATCTGCTGGCTGTCAACGTGTGCTTACATGCTAGGGAAGCCACATTGATGTGCAAGGGTCATCTTATACGTGACACCCATGGCCCGATGTATAATGGCAAAGCTCCTTGGTACACACATACTGCCTTATGCTGCAGGACATGGTTTACATAGCCACCTCCGTGGGTATCACACAGGTTAGGACACTGACAGTGCTGCGACACAACAACAGCAGTGTACACAGGAAGATGCATGCACCAGACACTGTCCTCAGCACGGTGAACTGCAATGTCTGTGCAGTACCAGATTCATGATTCATGGCTCACAGGTGTTACCCATCACTGACAGGTTATGCCCCATACCATGCCTGTCGTCCCCTACACATGTAACACACATGGATAGGGGGTGGTATCCCAAGGTACCACAGATACACACACCTCCAGGTTGTTGGCACAGCACAAAGCATCAGGGCCTAATCATGTGCAGCTAACAGTGTGTCGGACTGCCATCTGGTTCATAGCCTGGCACACACAACCCTCCCATACACAGGAAGACCACCTATCCTCCATAACAACACTGGCAATATGACAGTCTCAAGAACTGTGTTTATATGGCTGGACTGCATCCAGCCAAACATTGTGCGTGAACATTACTCTAGCTACAACACACTAGTTGAATGGTTCACAGCATGTGGTCACTGAATTGCAGTGGAATGACATGTTACCACTACCACAACAAGTGGGAACATGCAGCACCTGTACATCGACTACATGTACACTATATGGCCCAGACCAGATGTGTATCCCCTGCTGTAGGTATTTCACCATATACACCCACACTGTATAGAGACATACCACGTGCGGACCCTGCACAGTAAGACACAGTCATATTGGTATACATTGCAAATACCATTTATCCACTCGAGGCATGTGTCAGACATGGTAACTACTGCAGGTCACAGGTATTTATGTGTATGTGTCACACACATACATCATGTGTGCAATACCATTGCTGGTTTAGGCAATGGCATGCATTGTTATGTACAAAGACATACACAAGGTCATACTGTGTGACACAACCACACGTGGCAGTTGTGGGTTACCAAAACATACCTATCTGTACTCTGACAATGGTAATAGACACAGTAGCAGAGCGCACTATTGGCATTACTAGCCAAATAGCCCTGTTTGGCTGTGCTGATAGTGTGGTGACATCCCCTGTGTTTACTGGGGGAGTATGCAGCATCTGTTGTAGTATTTGCCAAAAGGATCTGTTCTCTCACACTTGCATTTACACACACTCTACTACCCCCACACACACGCACACTTGCCATTTGCAGGATTCATTCCCCTACCTAACTAAGTCATGACACGTGAGAGAGACGCATTAGCAAAGCGCACTATTCGGTTTACTAGATAGCTCCTCTTCTCTGGCTGTACTTACAGGGTGCTGACAACATCAGTATTTTGAAAGGGTAATGTGCATCAGGTAGTGTGATCTCCTGATTGCCAAAACTAACATGTTTTTCATATGGAAATGCACACACACACATGCCATTTACAGGTTTCAAACTCCTACCTAACTACATTATGATACTCGGGAGAGACGCATTAGCAGAGTGCGCTATTCACATTACTGGGAGGCTTCCCTTCTCCTGCTGTACTTATAGGGTGCTGACATCATCTGTGTTTAGAAAGGGGAGTGTGCATCCTGTAGTGTGTTCTCCCAGTTGCCAAAAGGGACATTTCCCTCACACAAATTTGCACACACACTAACCCCCCTCATCCAAACACACACACTTGCCATTTGCAGGATTCAAACCACTACCTAACTATGTTATGATACTCAAGACGGACGCATTAGCAGAGCGCGCTATTCGCATTACTGGGAGGCTTCCCTTCTCCTGCTGTACTTTATAGGGTGCTGACATCATCTGGGTTTAGAAAGGGGAGTGTGCATCCTGTAGTGTGTTCTCCCAGTTGCCAAAAGGGACATTTCCCTCACACAAATTTGCACACACACTAACCCCCCTCATCCAAACACACACACTTGCCATTTGCAGGATTCAAACCACTACCTAACTATGTTATGACACTTGAGATGGATGCATTAGCAGAGCGCGCTATTCGCATTATTGGGATGCTTCCCTTCTCCTGCTGTACTTATAGGGTGCTGACATCATCTGTGTTTAGGAAGGGGAATGTGCATCCTGTAGTGTATTCTCTTAGTTTGCAAAAGGGATACTTCTTTCAAACAGTCTTGAACACACACTAACCCCCTCCACACACACTGAACATGTACAGGATTCAAATCCCTACCTAACTATGTTATGACACTCAAGACGGACGCATTAGCGGACCGCGCTATTCGCATCACTGGGTGGTTTCCCTTCACCTGCTGTACTTATAGGGTGCTGACATCAGCAGTGTTTAGAAAGGGGAATGTGCATCCTGTAGTGTGTTTTCCCAGTTGCCAAAAGGGACATTTCCCTCTCACAGCCTTTCACACACACAAACCCCACTCACCAACACACACACTGAGCATTTGCAGGATTCGGACCCCTACCTAACTATATTATGACACTTGAGGGAGACGCATTAGCAGAGCGCACTATCCGAATTACTGGGCATCTGTTCTGCACCTGTAGTATTTATAGGGTGCTGACATCTTTATTTCTACAGAGGTATGTAGATGTAGTACTACCTGTCAGGTGGGGGATAGCATATATATGCATTTGCAGTCACCTACGTCAGGGTCAGATATGCACTTCGCACTGGCAGGTTATGTTCTATACCATGCTTTGGGACCACAGGACCTGTAACACACAACACAACCAGTCCAGAACACCACACCCACATCCAGGACACACACTTAGCTTCCCTGGGAACAGTGCCAGGATATGCAGGTATTCACATACACCATTCCAGTTGTTAACATCGGGTACAGGCATATTGTGTTTGAGAACTACTCAGGCCTCTACCACTTTACCCTACAGCCACTACAATTTGTGGGCCCATGTGCTATGGCAGAACCACACACCACAGCCACATGGGTGAATACATATTGCACCTGTCCATCTGCAACGTGGGTACTCACTGTTCCACACCAGAGGTAGACCAGTATTGTTGATATCTGACCATACCCACCTTTCCCTGGACATCCATATCTCATCTCCACCCCCAGGCAAGGTTGTCACTGCACACAAACTGTGTTTAGCACAAGCAGACTCTACACTTGTGTAGACTGGGGTGGATGACTTCAGAGGACCCATGCTAGAGGACTATACTGGCCACTCTGCATAATCCCTGACAATTGCATTCTATGAGCATGTGTACAGTTTGCATTGGTCATGCTATCCCACATATACCCATGACTGCTCCACAACAAGACACCTGTCAGCTGTACACCAGCCATATATGCACCATTCAACAGACAGAGTGACCTAATACATTGCAGAGCTGTAGCCCACAGAGGGAGGACATCTGTGGACAGTTCCGGCATGGCACTTCATTCACACATACTCATTACAACACAGTGTTGACAGTGGAATCATCCAGAGAATGCAGATAGGGCTCCCCTCAGTCTGTTATTGACGGACACCTACTGTCAGAGATCCTCAGCAACCCTCTCACAGCACACACCAACAACATGGCTGTGGCTTAGCACATTCAATCCCTGAGACCTCCACGGTGCCCCTGCTTGACAGAGGCACAGCTCACTAGCCTCACATGTTGCCTTCTGTGACCTACTTTACAGTGGCACAGTAGCCTACTATCCTGGGGATGCAGATGCCAAGCGCACACTGGCTGAGCTGTCATTCCCTAGGGCAAGAAGCCTAGGATTGACCTCTACACCCATATGTTCACTTGTCGGATGCACAATATTTGTTGTGCTGTTCTACTGTTAGCAGGTCTTTATTGCCATAGCATTCCTGTTCTTATGACCAACTTGTGTATCTGTGGAAGATGCTTGTATATGACGGCGATCCACTATATCAGTTATGTCTCTGTGGTCATTTACTGTGTGCACTGGGCTGATTGCTGTGTTGTGGTTGGTTCCTGGACTGACACATACAAATACCAGATATGTGTGGCCAACTGCTAAACGGAGATATGGCCTAAGTGTGTGAGCATGCCCAGTTCAGCCTTTCCATGGCATGTTGTCTGACATATGCCTCATTTATCAAAGTGTGCGAGCATGCCCAGTGTGAGCTTTCCATATGTTGCACTCTGAAGTCCACCACATATTTGGGTGTGTGTGAACTTCGACAATATCGCCCGTTTATGATTGTGTGTTGGGTGTCATGTTGTGTACTAACTGGCCAACTGCTTTGTGTCTGCCACAGCAGGGATTATACTGTGCCTGCAGGGATTGCATGGGATACTTTGCAGACAGTTCTCAACATACTTTCATAATGATCTAACACTGTAGTACCGTATAGTGTACTGGTTCGGTACTTTCACTTTGGTGGACAGTATCCTGGCCTTTAGTCCTATGACTGCTTGACATCTTCATAGTGAGCACAACAGACTGTGTAGGGGCCAGTTGGGCACATATGGCCATGTTGCAATATGTTCAGATATGGACTACCTACACCAGGCTCGTCCAACATTGCTAGTGTATTCCACAACATGGGTGGACATTGGCAAACAATAACGATGTTCCCTAGGCCATTTCTGATGCTAGTCACAGGGTGTGTTTGTCCTTAGACACACATTGTAACTGGAGTTTGCCATGACATATGTCATGGTTAGTATACTGTGCCTCCGTCTACCTCTGACATAACAGTGATACCCAGGGTAGCCTACCATCTCCCATACACTCATCAGGATGCCTCTTGAGGGGTGTCGATATGTGGCTCTCTGGATGACCTGTACCAGGAGTTTACTGAAGTGTGGGGGTGCCTTCTGTGTTATGGATCATTCTGTACAGCTTGTCCTATGTATGTCAGTGCTGGGGTTCAGGCCTCTCATGTGCATAGCTCACTGCCATTCAGATTGTACAAGATGCAACTTGTTCATTCATTCCAGGTTGGACATGGCTTCATACATCAGGCGCAGCTTTCCTGTAGCTGGGAAGGATGGCGATGTGTGGGGCTGCAGTTTGTTTACTCAGGCAACACATGGCATCTGTTCATGCTCTTTGCTACCCCTGGTGGGGTACTGTTGTGGACTTTACAGTTGATGGAGGTGTCTGCTGCGGTATATCCCACAGGTGCTATTGTAATCAGTTGTGACGCTGATGGAGGATGGCTGCAGAGCCACAGTGAGTTCCCCTTATCTACATCTGCCAACCTTCATGTTTGGGTGGGGCATATGGTACATGTTTCTGCGAACACTACAGCCACATGTTTGTCCAGTGCAGGATATTTATCACCTTTTGTACCCAGGTCTCACATTACATGTTAGGTACCTCATGGGTTAACAGCTGTGTGGTAATTTGTGGGCACTTACTGTATATCCACGGTGGTTGTCTATACACAGTTCTGCAATTAGCTTGCTGACATGGCTATGGCTACAGCTGTCTGTTTGTAGGTGGCCCTTTTGTGGGTTGCTTGTGTCAGCTGGGGTCGGATATGGTGGGCTGTTTGTACTCCTCTGCATGCATGCTCAGTCACAGTCCTTCCATGTTGGCCTAAACCTATGGGACATGTATACAGAACGGGGATGGGGGTGGGCCAAGACCAGGCCTTGTGGGATGCCACTCCAATCCGCTTTGTAGTCTGACATGGATGCGGCATGTCTGACCATGTCAGCTCTGTCCTTGGTCTGGTTTGCAACCCCTTTACTGACATAGGGGTGTATATTTAAGCTGGTGAACATATCCATACTGAACTCGTACGGTATTGTCTAGAAGCATGTGCACGGTCCAGCTACGCTGTGTGGACCACATTGCCCTCATCAATGACCTTTATGACTGCTTCAAATGGGTCAGACATGTTTAGGGGCCGGTTCTGCAGTACAGCAGCCACAGTGTGTAGGGTCCAGTATCAGTAGGTCCACAATAGCCTTCTGTCTGCGGTACATACTGATCCTTTCCATAGCTGTGCAGAACAAGCTTGTCAGGATCCTGGGGTGGTAGTTTGGAGTATCCATTCAGGCAACACCTTTGTTGTGATGGACCACTGTTGTTGTACACTGCTCTTTGGGTACATATCCTGTGGTAAGGCTGACATTGGGCAGTAGTGTGATTTGGCATTCCATTATTCTTGGAGTCCATGTTGGCCTCAGCACAGGACACCATCACATACCTTTGTTGCTGTGTGTTCTGCTTTGCAGATGATGGCTGTTACCTCAGCATCTGCAATGTCAGGGGACCATCTGCTGGGATAGGTATTTTGCACTCGGGGGGGGGGGGTGTTTGCACTACACCTGACAGGTTGTATGTTAGCAATATGTGTGTGTGTTTGGTATGTTGTTTGTAATATCTGTGTGATTTGGAGCATATCTGTGGATGCCCAACATGGTTCCTACCATCAGTTGGGTAAGCCTTGTGATTATCCTTAGTGTCCTTTATGTTTTGTATCTTCATAGGTTCATGGGTTCATAGTAGGCTAGACACCCTAGGACATTAGTAAGCCTAGCTAGAATGTGTGTGTCTTTCGCCACCCCTTGCTATGTTCAATAATGGCCATTTATGAGGTTCTTCACTGTGCCTCTGTTTGGTCATGACACAGTGGGGACCCCCAGTATACATGTACGGTCATCCATCCACTTGGCAATATTCCTGTTGAGGGGTGTCAGTGAGGGGCTCTGCCTACCATGGATTGGGATCCTGTTTCTGGGTGTGGGGAGCCTATGGGTTATGTATCTGTCCCTCCAGCACATCTTATTTCATTGTGTTGAGGTTGACATCTGTGACTCTCACAGCTCCAATGGCTTTGCTTTCCTGTGGTGTAGCATGTCCATTACACCTGTGTTGGACATGGCCTTGTACAACAAACATACAATGCCTCTGTGTAGGCAGTGTGTGACTGCAGTCAGCTGGGGTGTCTACAGCCAGGCAGCATATGACATATATTTCACACCCTTTATCCTCTTGGTGGGATAACTATGAGGTCTTCCGAACTGCTGCAGGTGTCACGTACGGTACATCCCATAAGAGTCATTGTACTAGATTATGGGTCTGATAAGGGAACAGTACAGCGGCACAGTGACCTCTGTTGATGTTGATGTGAATCCCTTCATGATACGGTGTCCAGTATCAACAGTCTTCATAGCCACATTGGCATTGTGGGTGTCACATGACAGATTAATGTCGACCTGTGTCCCTAGGTCCCTGATTACTCCTTGCATACATAATGGTTTGACACCTATGTGGTACTTTGTGTGTACCTTGTCTGGTATTTGGTGGGACATTCATACTGTCCAGTGTCTTTGGATGTCTGGGTGGAGTTCTTGTGTGTGAGAGTGTGGTCTGTCACATGCTACAGACTGTACAGCAGTTTTGACTACAGTTATGTGCACATGGGTGGTGTCCGCTGCTTTGTGCATTGTCAGTTACCTGGCAATATGGGTGTCTGTGCTGCATATGGATACTCCCCCTCCTTTGATGTTTTGGTGCAGGTGTTGGGGCCATAACACATGATATGTGGTATAACCTAGTAGTGCTGGTGTGCTATCACTAGGCTTGCAGCAGGCTTCTGTCACTGGACAGACATCAGTGTTCTCCATAATGGGAAGTGCCTCAGGGGCATGCATATTGCAGTTTACACATCTGGCATTGGTCAACATTACCCTTATGTTTCCTACCACTTATGTTTTCTAGGGTGGTGGGTAGTCTTTTTGGCCTTGCATACATACGGCTCTATGGATGCGGCAAAGGCCTTATCCAGTATCCAGACGCACACGGGTAACAGCTGACAGCCATCCCTGGAACAGCAGCACGGCTTGTCATGCTTGACATCTCAAGCAGACACACATTAGACCCTCTTGGACTGACAGCTGTAACTGTGCCAGCTGTTAAACATGAGCATTCTGTGTTTGTACTGTGGCATCATTCTTGGTGAGGGTTGGATGCTGCACACAGCCAGTGTCATCCCGCCCTGGGGTACATACTCAGAGGGACCATCCATGTCTCTTTTGATGTTGACCAGGGAGGTACATCTCAGGTAATTCACACCAGCATGGACATTGAGTGCATCCTATTTCTGCTTGCTTTGGGGTGACCTGCGTACTTGTGTTATGTGGCATTTTGTGACAGCCTACAAGCAGCTTACTCTACCCTTTCCCTTGTTCAGTCTGGTGAGTGGGACAGCTGTGTGTCTGCCTATACAGACACCTATTACGACTGTATCAGGCATGTTGTTTCTCCTTCTGGCCTGTGACTGTTTGGCACACCAGCTTTGCGTACTATTCGTTGCATGTGCTATGTTTGAAGGTTGTGGTTGCTTGTGATCTACTTTGGAGGCTTCTGTTGGTGTGGTGTGTTTGTAATTAAGGCCTCTGGGAATATTTGTCTGTGTTTTTTGTTTGGTTTACAGTTGTGGTAGGTGTATGTGGGACTGGGTTTGTGGTGTATGTGGTTACCTTCTCCTCCTGACTAGTTTTGACAGTACTGAGTTGTTGGAGCTCAACCTCTGGTTTGGATACATGGATGCATCTATCACATATATTTGTATTTATTGGGGGGTGTTGTGGTTGTCTGTGTACTTGGTACTGGCGTCACATTGCCTCTGGATTCACAGATTCTACTTGTTGTGGCTGGACTTAGTGGATTGTATGTGTGGACATATGTTGTTGCCATACTACTGGTCAGTGATTACTTCCCTTTTATGTTTGCTCTATCATGTGGTAGCTTCCTCATTCTCTTGCATGGTTTGGTAATGGCTGGAGGCCAGCATGCCAGATGCCTGCGTGTATGGCATTGTCTGTTGTTGTTATTTGTGATTGCATACTCCAAGCATTCCTGGCTGTGTTCATGGAATGCCTGTATAACATGTTCTGTGGTGTGTCCCATATTCTGCACTTGCACAGGGCCTTTTGTGGATTCAACATCGGTTTTGAGGGCTGCAACCTATACTTTACACATGTTTTTTACTGTGGTATTCTGGGCAGGGACTGGAGTCAGGATGTGTATATCCAGTGTGATTACTCTATGGTCTGGTCTTACCAGTGAGGGGTACACTTCTCATCTTGCTATCCAGTACACATGTTGCTGATTATCACATCCAGTATGCTTACCCCTCTTGTGGGAGAAGTACATTGTTCCTGGGCATTTTGGTTTATGGAATCTGGGTAATTCTCTCCTACTGTGTTGGTGCTAGTACAATGCTACCGGTGTATGTCTGGGTATTTTCAGTCAAGCAATATAATGTGGTTTGGGGGGCTTGATATATTCATGTATTCCGACATAGGCCAGGTGCTGTTCCTGGTATTAGGACAGTAGTCTGCAGCAGGCTATATACTGCGAGGCAGTTTTAGCCATTGGTATTTGATCATGGCTATTCCATGCTGCTTCTTGTTGTGGTACCAACATGGGGGTGTGGTTATCCTTGCCATTTCTTGCTAGTCACCCTCCTTTTGTAGCTTGTTCCATGTTTTGCGGCTGTACAGCACAGTATGAGGTGTGACCTGGTTGTGTTAGGGTGCTGATGTGGGCCTTGCCCAGTTGTCTGTTACAGGACTGGTATCTACATTCTCCATACTGTGTGCGTTTACACTGCACACATCTTGCTGTTTATACATCTGTCATTGGGTAGCATTACATCTAGGTTCCTATCCCTTGTAGAACCTATGAAGGTGGGTTTATGTTTTGAGACTTGCCTATTCAGGGCATGCTGTGGGTACTGACACCCTTTGCCGGTATCCATGGGGCATGGCATGATAGGTGCACGCCACCCCTAGCAGGTGGTGCATCATGTCAAGCTCCGCATATCTTCCCAGCCTGCAACACATTGGCTCCCCTTTGACTGACTGCATTACTTCAGCCAGTTATTGCACTTGATCATACCATCATCATTTTGTGGCTTCATGCTTGGTGAGGGTGGATGTTAGGATGCTCAGGTGTGCAGATAGTACATGGTGTTACATTACTTAACACATAGCATTCATGCCTCAGGTGGTGCTGCAGGGCTGCCTCTGTCGGATGCGCATATTACACTTCCCTGTACATGTTTGTGAGCAGGTCATGTCATTTTAGGCATCCATGTTATTATTTGAGTGAGTCAGGGGGTATCATTCCCAGGGTTCCTACTGAGCCAGTGTATGTGCTATGCGTTGCCTCTTTGCCAAGGCCAGGGCATACTGGGCACGCCTCCTTCTGCCTACTGGGGCAGGCTCAGGTTGTTCCTCCTCCGAGTCACGCTCTGCCTGTGATGGCCTTGGCAATGGTGGGGGGCTGTTTGGCCCGGCCCTATGCTCGTCCTGCTGCAGTTGTTTTCGCAAGATCATATTATGTAGCATAGCACATACCATGACAATTTGGGTACATGTAGTTGGTGTGTACTGCAAGGCTCCACCAGATGTGTCCAGAAACCGGAACCGTGACTTGAGCAACCCAAACACACGCTCTATTACATTATGTGTTTGTGCGTGTGCCTCATTATGGTGTTCCTGTTCAGGTGTGTGTGTGCGTTTCTGATGGGTGTCATCAGCCACGGCTCCAGTGCATAACCTGTATCCCCCACTAGATGTCCGTGTGGGATGTCCCCATTGGCAAGTGTCTGGTACAGCTGCTTCAAATGCCAGATGTGGGAATCGTGGTAACTCCCAGGGCAGCAAGCACACACATTCATTATTATGCCCTGGGCATCACTCACGACCTGGCAGTTGATGGAGGGGAAGCCCTTGCTGTTAATGTAGGCCCTACCCCGCTCACCGGCTGGTGCTTTGATGCGTATGTGCGTGCAGTCTATTGCACCCAGTACCTCAGGGTATTCCGCTATTTGATGGAAGAGACGCATATTGCTGGCCAATACCTCACGGGCATTGGGGAAATATACATGATCACCGACATGTGCTGACATGGCATCCAGGAACTGGTGCAGTACCCTGGAGGCTGATGCCTGTGATATCCCCATCATATTGCCAGTTGGTCTCTGGAAGGTACCTGTTGCTAGTATTCTTAGGCCAACATATACCTTGGTTTCCACTGGGATGATTCCCCTCTTTTGGTTCTGTGTGTGAGGCGTGGCCTGCACAGCTCAACAATTTGCTGCAGGAGCTCTCTGTCCACTCTATAGCGCTCTACTATCTCCAGCTCATGTAACCCGTGGTAGGTGACCCTAGGCCTGTACACTCTTCTCCGTCTCCTCACTGTGGGTTGTCTGGCACCATCTGCATTGTCACCACCCTCAGCAAGTCGCCTATGTCTCATTATGACAGCTATGGCAGCCCGAAACATTTCTGCTCTGAGTTCAGCTTTTTCAGTATTCACTTCTATTAGCTTACTCGTGTCTTGCAGTGTCTCTTAAGGGAAACATCCTGCACTACTGTTTGCAGAGTTTTAAGTGCTGGGCTGGGCTACTATTCTGCCTGTGTAATTGCCTGCTTCTAATTGTTTTCACCTGCTAGCTTCAGCAGTTATCCCTGCTAGCTTTCTATTAATTCTGTTGCTTCCTTTTTCCTCTCTGTTTCCTCTGGGGGGAGCAACGTGCATACCATCAGAAACATGCTCACAGTGGCTTACATGCACGCACATGTGCTTACACGGTTTAGAATCTACTTATTCGGGTTAAAACGCGCGTACACCCGCGCAAACACTGTTACACGTCTGCCAACAGCCTCCAACATACTCAGCCTGCCCTACATGCGCACACACCCGCGCAAACAGTGTTAAACATCTCCCAACACGCTCCCACATCCTCAGACTGCCTTACACGCGCGCACACTGTCCTACTCGCACTTCATGGCGCGCACACGTGCTTATGCATGCCCAGCAAGAAACTTTGGTGTAGGCAACAGTGTACACCTTCCATTTCTTGACTTTCCATGACTTATCTAGTGGCACATCTCTTTCCATGATCTGTGCCTGTCATCTGTCATGTTATACTGGCCTCCAATGAACTGCATTTCTTTCTACCATTCCCCCCTGTGATGTCACCTATCTCCTACTCTATTCCTCCCCCTTGTGTATCTCTTACACTACTCAAACTGTGCTCATTTGCTATGTGACTGTGAGATTCAGTATCCGAACCCTCATTTACATGAGATTGCCTACTAATGCTTAGTTACATGTCTTAGACTCAGCTTCCCCCCTTAGCAACCATTACACAGTGGCCATGTTGTTTTTGGTCTGCTGGTCCCTGCGCTGTCATTCCATGTATTGCATGAAACCCACATCTGTGGGTTTATAACCTTCTTTTTTATGTTTTTATACAGCGCAGCCCGTTTGCGCGGGGCTGCGCTGGGTTTAAACATCGGCGATAAAAAATTATAGTTTTATTATTTTGGCATCGAGTTGTATTGCCAATGGCCACATATTTGGCCATTGGCATGCTGCCCGAGTCATATGCAACCTTTTTTTGGAGCTGACATGGCTCCGTTGTGGAATTTGCAGAAATGTACTCAGTTGTCAACTGAGTACATTTCTGCAGCTGAAACGTCTCCTACACGGACTGGTTTCTGCTTCGTGGATCGCTAATATACCTCATTTGCATACCTTTCAGATGCAAGTGAGGTATTTAGCATGTCCTCGCCCAGTCCGTGTAAGAGACGTTTTAGCTGGTCTCTTACACGGAGCTTAGGGCTGTTCCTGGATCGCGAGGCTTTTATGGAGTGTTGCACATCTCTTACACTCCGTGCAAGCCTTCGTGAATCCTGCCCATTGTCTACAAATTATTAATCTCAAATCAATCTTTGGTGTTTCACCTTTTCTGGTCTACCGTTTAAACTATAGAGCTTAGGTAATAGTAAGAAAGAATATTTCTTGTGTTGGCTTACTTTACAAAGCATTTCAGCCAAGACAGTGTTTATCATAAATAAATAATTGTGATATATAAAACCAGTCTTAGGCATGTATACTTATATTTAACAGAGTAAATCAGATATATCAACCTTTCCCTATGTCACTACGTCCATCACAGAATCCGTACTACCCAGCTTAAAGACACAACATTGTGCCTGCACATACTTTGGTGTTTATGAAGAAAATGAGAGCGGTGGAGGTGCTATATTTAGGTCGAAAGCTATGTTGACTAGAAGTAAGTAGATTCTCTTGTAGGAGAAAGTGAAAGATTTGTGTGTGTACACATTTTTCAAGAATTTTAAAGGGGGAGGGGGTATAATTGGAATGGGCCTGAAGTTGGCAGGTTCAGAGGAGTTACTGTCTTGTGGATGGGCAAGGGGTAGAAATGTTTCCAGATAGCAGGTACTTTGGATTTTGTAATGGAACAGTTAAAGAGAATGGAGATGGGGAGGGCAAGAGGGAGTGCAGCTTTCTGGAGAAAGATAGATGGTAGGTTATCAATGGGGGGTAAGGTTTACGCTTTAGAAGTAAAGATCTAATGTAATTAGTGTATACTTATATTTTAATGAGAGAGCTTGGGAGGAGGTGGGAAGGGTGGCAGGGTCATTAGCATTTGGGTTGGGGTTTGTTTGAAGTGTCAGTTTGCTGATAGTATCTATGAAATAGGAGTTGAAGTTAGTGGCAGTTTCAAGTGGAGTGTTATTAGGACATGGTTTGGGGGATGAGGGGTTTCCAGGAAGAAGAATTTGATTGATGGCATGCCATAATTTCTCTGGTTTAGTATAGTTTGGATTAGACGGGTTGTTATAGATGGATTTCTTAGTAAGGTTGCAAATGCTTTATAGTGCTGGAGGTAGGTAGGCAGTTTAATTTTGGACCAGATCTTCCAAGCTTTGTCTCTTTTTTGCATTAATGAGTGGGTGGAGAGTGTAAGGCAAGGGGATACAATAGATTTTACTCTTACTGTACACAAGGGGGCAGGGGAGTTCAGAATGTTAAGGAATATTGGATTAAATTTTTGAACTACATCATACAGGGATAGGAGTTTAAGGAAGCTCCGCTTGATAGTGGAGAGCTGCTTATTTAAGTGTATCAGAGTCAAAGTTGGACAGTTTGTGATGGGCTATGAACTTGTGTGATCTAGTATAGTGTGGAGAGAATTTAAGTACTCAGACTGGACAGTGGTCACTGATAATCAGACAGTGTTTCAGGGAAGTGATATTTAGGTGATGAGAGAATAGAATCTAGTCAAGAAGAGAGGTAACATTTGATGATTGTTGGTGTGGGTAGGAGTGCATATTAATTGGGGAAAAGCCATGTAAATTAATATAGGAGTTAGGAGCGTCTGAGGAGAAGGATAGCCAATTTATGCTGACATCACCCAAAATGATAGTATTATTTGGTAAGTATTGAGTGAGCCATAAGAAAATATTTTCTACTGCAGGGATATTGTCACTTGGGGGAGGGTATGTAAATTGCAACTATGGTGAAAACATTGTGAGCATTGATTTTGCAGTTAGCAATTAGTAGTTCAGCTGGTGAGACAGAGGGGGTGGGGATAGGTGGCGGGTAATTGTGAGGTGGTTGGAGAATATAATAGCAACCCCTCCACATTTTTTGTGGGTTCTATCAAGTCTTAAGATGTAGCCAGGGTCTAAGAAGTCCTTGTCAGGCATGCGGGGTTTCAGCCAAGTTTCACAGAGATTTAGGATATCAGGAGTGTGAGGGGATATCCAGGATTAGAATTCACAAAATTTCATTACAATACTACTTATGTTCATGGAATACAGAGAGAGATGTTTTGTTGTAATGTTAGGAGGAGGCAAGGAGGGATACTTGAGCATAGAGTTAAAGAAAGAGGGGTTACCAGGTCCAGGTCCAGGTTTGGGATGGATATCACCAGATAGGAGCAGTGTAATTAGAGTAGGAAAAGAGTTTAATGGTGGGGGGAGGAAGTAATAATATTTTACCATATTTTTAGAGGAGATTGAGGAGTTGGGGGGAATTTTGATTTTAGGAAGGACAATTGTTGCAGGGTTAGGTAGTGGTCAGAAATGAATGTGGGTGATGTGGCATGACTGTAGGTGATGTGGCATGACTAGGTTAGATTGAGCTTGGTGACTGATGCTAAGGTTTTAATAGCATATTGTAGGATATGTATGTAGGAGAATTAGAGTGAAAGGTAGAGAGGAGGGAAGTTGTAGGCTTGCATGATAGAGGATAGGATGGGAGAGATGGGAGTAGCTGAAGTTGAAGGATAGGAGGTATAGTCTGGAAATACACAACAATAGTAGTGAAAAGTAATGTTTAGAGAAGTGAGATTAAAGACATAGGTTTGAAGGAGTGTATTTTTAATGTAGTTTGTAAATGAAAAATAAGGATGAGAATGGTTAGGCAAATTCTTTGTGCTACATACACAGAGGGGAGAGAAAGATGGTACAAGTATGTTCTGGTAGTAGGGGCAATTGGTAGTAGATGTAGATGAATAAGGAAGGGGGTGAAGGAGTTATTGGGATGTGGCTAGGGAGGGAGAGAGGATCAAGAGAGTGATAGCTTAATTTATACCCTATCAAACCTATTAGGTGGGCAGAGATTGAATTGGAGGTTAGATTGTGTGTAGGTTATTGGAGGGGAGGAGTTAGGCATGGGGCTCAGGGGACATGGAAACAGTTAAGCATAAAGGAAATGAAGTTAGGGGTGGGTGCAGGCTGGGCCGCAAGAAGCATGAAAACTTCTGCAAAAACAATCAGCAGAAGAGCCAAGTCAGGTAAGGCAGTACAAGCTGAGTGATAATGAAGCTTAAATTTCCAGTAGAGAGGCTGCTGAGGATGTTTAGGAGAAATTCACTGAAGGGTGAAAAGTAGAAGGGAAGAGTAAGGGAAATAAAGCAGCAAGGATATATGAAAAGAAAGGGGATAGTTGCGTATTAAAGTGAACCTTATGGAGAAGGATAAATCCAAAGCTAGTATACAGGAAAACAAGTTTACTAAACTAGAGGTGGGGGTGGGGGTGATATAGCTGACTGGAGAAGTGTATCACCACAATTTGTTAGATGTGAGTTAAAATGTAGGTGGAATAGTTATATTAAGAAGTAATAAGTAAACAAGTACAAACAGCAACAGACCTACAACGTACTCCCTAAAATTTAAAGGGCTGGCCGCAAGGAACACTTTTGTTCTTGGGTGTAGGGTTTCACTTAGTTTTAGCTGAGGGCTTCCACAGCTGTAGACACAAAATTAAAGTACTTCAGAGGAATGGTGGTAGCAGGGATAGAGCCCGATTCCTTCTTCGCAGTTAACCCATCTTGCACAAGCTGGAAGTACAGCACACCGGATGTCTATGGAGGAGTACATCTTGGACTGTTTAAAGCTATATTACAGCTCGTCCACCACGGTTCGTTGGATATGAACTATCCTACTGAAGTTCTCCATTTTCACTGTTTAACACAGTTCTGACTGAATGGCAACCACATCCTTTGGTAAAGTGTCAGATATTGCACCAGTGCTTCATACTTGCACAGTATCAGTCAGTCCTCATGCTGGTAATAGTCATGGTTTCAGGCAGATAATGATCACTTACAAAAGACCCAGTCCAAAAAGAGAAGTATGTAACTCTTGTTAAGCCTACTAACATTATGCTGTATTGCATAATAAGTACAGTTTAATGGTGTTTGGAAATACGCAACATCACCCAATATGGGCTTTGAAATTCAAGTATCATAATCTCATCCATCCATACCTGCCTTGCTTTGACTATGCTGTTGACCAAAAACTGAAATTTATTAGTTATCAGCTGACCTTGCATGTTGTGTTGAGTCATACACTATTTGGCTGCAACCAGAGATCAGAGAGAGAGACTTTGCAAATTCCTCTCTCTTGCTTCCTTGGAAGCCTTGCATAATACTTAGCTTTCTCTTCCCCCCTTTCAGTATTTTGATTTGCAACACCAGGTGTGTCATACTTTGAGTGATTTTTTAGCCACTATAGCTGGGTCACCCTACACATGTTCCCATTCCACAGTAACCTCCCATGTTACTGGTTTTGAAACACCAGCCCTTATGATGCCACTAATTACAATTTTCATTCTCTGCAACCCAATCATTTGCAGAATCCATTATGATTGTTATCCACTAGTCATCTTTCATTCAACCACTTTACAGCTACTCAGACTTGCTAATAATATCCCATATGTATCTTCCTGTAAGTCTAATAGGGAAACCACACTTCAGAAAAAAAGTCCTACAGATCTGTTTGGACATTGATCGTCACTGATTCCTGTCAGTCTCCTGCCATTTAGATTTCTGTCTCTTCTGAAGAAACCAGAAAAAGAGTGTCTGCTACATGTTTGCTGAGATATTGTGCTTTTTCACAAAGTATGTTTACTGAACTGTTAAAATCCTAGGCTGCCCAGTAGCCATTTTTTATACTGAGGAAAACATTCAGTATGCTTTCTCTACACTAATTTTCATCATTTTAACAAATTCCTGTTTGGCATCTCCTTTTCTGAAGTAAATCCAATACCAAAGTGCTCTAGCTGTATAAGTCTGATGATTGACTGTAAGCTAGAGTAGCCGCTGAATACAACTTAGCCATGCTGGATCAAGTAACTGGTGTCAAAATCATGGTCTGAAACTAAATTCCAAAAAAGACATTATTGTATCCATTTGGAAGCTGTGTACCAGATCGACAGTACTCTCCTAAGAGCTGACCCAGTTGCTCGGGATTTATGAACTTGTGTACAGTGACTTAACTTTTAACTGACGTCTGTTTACTGTTGTAAGAAAGCCCTTCTATGTTCTACAGCTTATAAACAAAGGAATTTTGTCTAGATCTAGGGATGTCATTGCCCCTCATTTACTCAGTCCTCATTTACTGGACATCAGCAAGTCGGTTGGCATCAAAAATACTCTGTCTAGGGATCCAGACCTCTTCTGCAACATCAACAGAATGATTTGTAAGGACAGATATATTTCTCAGAGGATACTGCTGCTGTAGAACAGACTCCCTATTCACATAAAGCAAAGTTCATCCCTGCCCATTTTCAGACACAGCTTAGATGTATGGATGGGAAACAGAAAATTTACCTCAGGACTGCCCCCTGTACTAATGGAGGAAGAAATATTGTGCTTTATCTCATGCACAAGTTCCCTCAAATTATTTGTAGTATAATCCCAGTTATTCTTATGTGGAGTAATATTAGTCGGCTGTGGTGGTGCAGCGGTTAGAGTTGTCTCTTCATAGCAAGAGGTTCTCCGGTTTGATTCTTGGCTGGATCTCCTTCTGTGTGGAGTCTGCTTGTCCCCTCTGTGGTCGAGTGAGTTTTAAAGACATGCAGGTAAGTAGGTGTGTGTGTCTTCTGTGAAGGTTGGGTGCTGGGCTGGCAACTCGCCGTAAAAACACCTCTGCCAATCAGTCTGTGGACTGGTGATCCACTGTGGTATGACCCCTAACCGGGAAAAGCTGAAAGACCTTGCTTTTTTATATAACCAAATGGGATAGGTTATGTTGAGCACAAAAAAGGGAAATTGGTTAGGTTAGGCCTAAAATGACCGACAAGGGCAGCTAACCTAGTACTTAACCTATGCACCAAAAAGCCAGTCCAAATCATGATTTGTGTTTCTCATGTGCTCAGCACACACACTTTTTGCTTTTTCTGGGACATTTTCACGTTAGTTCATTCTCCAAACATTTTCTTCCATTGTAGTCAACTTGTGCCCCAGGATATCACTGACTTGTGCAATTTTGTTGCAGAGATAAAATAGCATCAACTTGCTCAGAAAGCATCTCATTATAATTACATACTTTATGCAGAAAGCCTTTTCAGATAACACTTGGTTTAGCCATCATTTTTTGAAGCTCTGACAAAATTATTTATTACAAAAGCCTCAGGGTTGGTCTAAACTACTTGCACCTACCTTTGAGTCCAATCTTATTGATTATCCTTATGGCTACTTAGTTCATTAGCAGTCTCAAAGTTTGTATTTTTTTTAAAAAACATTGCATCCAGTTTTCTACAGTTTTTCATTGACTGTCTAACATTCATTGTACAAGTTAGTCTTTAAATTACATTTTATCTGCTTTCACAAAAAATGAACTTTATATTTTGGTACATTTGCTGCATTCCTCGCAGAACCTGCTGAAGAAATTAATGTCTTACTTCTGAAGCATTTTAAGACCATGTAAGGCCAGAAATAAAGAAAATGGGAAGTCTACAAATATATTGGAAAGTATAGAGATCTTCTGGAACAACCTCATGTTGACCAAGAAATGATGCAGGAAGGGTTTGTGAATTGAAACCAAAAGCTGAATTGATATTAATGATGTCCCACTAATTTGGGGTATGTACACATTAGTTTACAAAGTTCATTGAAAAAATTGGAGAAACAGACAAATACAGATTCTGCAAAACAGAGCTGGGAACAGTTACCTATCTCATTGTACCCTGATTTAAGAATGGGGTCCATTCCTGTCATGGTATTAGAAACCCAAAACACTTGGAGAAATTAAACCAATGGCAGTAAAGAAATGGAGGGTAGATGAATGATCCAAACGAAAGTATGCTCACAAAGTGGAAAAGTAAGATACTATTCTTATCAAAACACTATTTCTGCTATTTCATATTCACAGCATCATAGATTAGGTTCATAGATTAGTACTAGACTAACTCCCCTTTTGAGCCATTTTAAGCCTAGCTAATTATCCCTTGTGTGATTCGAACCCTGCACCTTGTGTTTGTAAGGCAAACACCTTAACCATTAGGCCATCCTCCCAACTCATGGCATCATGGCATATTAACCCCATCTATACTGAACATTTCTAGAAGTACTATCTCAAAACTGCTGTTTTTTCCCTGTTGCTTTTTGTACAAAAATATGCGCATCCTCAAAAAGGTTTGCCACATTCATTTGTGTATCTGGTGTGATCATCTGTTAAACTTAGCAGTGGAGCAAGTTCATCTTGACTTGCAACAAAAAATTGTTTTAATGTTATTTTATAATACATAAAAATAAGTTCAACACATAGTAATTCATATTCCATTTTGACTGAAGTCATAAATGATGTGTACTGTTATTGTATAATTTTTGTTCTGTAAGTGTTGCATTTTATTCTGATGGACATTCTGCTCTGAATTTGACCCTGTGTATGAATGGCAGTATTTTTGCATTACTTCTTTGCATGATAACATTTTCAGAGCATGACAAGTGAATAATCAGTTATATAAGGCACTGTGTGACTGAGCAGCACTAAAGGTAAGGAGATGCCAGTTATTTCAGATATGTGCATGTTTTAATATAACATGCAATCTGACATAATTTTTTTTTTTTGTAGCTGTACATGCTTGTAGTTATGGTTTCAAAAGAGTAGAGTAATGATGTGATGTACGTATTGACTGAATTCATCAGTCTGAATAAATGACAAATGTCTGATGTGAACCAAATGGAAAAAAAGTATGCCATCCCAAAAGCCATCTATGGTTTTACCCAGAAGTATAGGTCCATATATCTAAATCCATTTTACATTTTCTAGTAAATGTAAAAAAAAATGTCATAATGCTATCTTGCAGAATACACTTAGTTGAGATATAAATACATGCATGGACACACATGCCTTATTTTCATGTAATGTTTGGTAGTGCTTGAGTGTAAATCTGGAATGTGTGGTTCAAGCATAAATCCAGTGACCCCCAAAATGTGTTTCTCCTTGAAAAATTTACACGAGTTCTGATGCAGTGACAAGTAATTATTGTTCTGATAGTAGTTTCATTTGCAAAGTGATTATAGGTTATATAATGACCCCAGCTGAAAGTGGGATGAAGCAGAATTTAAGATTATAAGTTTGTATTTATGATTTTATGTGGTGCATATTTTCCTGTGTTAGAAAAAAGATGTGCATATGTACTATAAACTAAAATCATTTGCAGACAGGATACCATGTAATTATAATTAGAGTAACATTCAGAAAGCCATGTCTTCACTGTGGTTTTAAAATATCAGATACACAAGCTGTAACATCTGTACTGACATGATATGCTATTTCTGATTTGGTACACCGACTTTCTGCGTGAAAAGGTGACATACTTGGCATACCCAAAGAAAAAACTATGGTGACAGTTTATTCAGACACATTCAGCCCCCCCCCAAAAAAAAACACATAATGAAACTGCCCCTACAAAAGCAGGTCAGTAATGGTTTAACTGTGATCAGGTGACAGCAGTGGTCAGTCACTGTCATTAGTAGATTACCTTTATATCTACTATTTTTAGCCATGTTATTGATCATGCACACCTCAGATGTCGGATTTTGATGAAATAAAAAATGACCACAATAAAGGATTATAACTTGTTTTTCACAAATACACATTTAGCCACTGCCTCCTTTTGTTCCAGTTATAATCACTTTAAGCACTTATTCTGATGTCTGAATTGTGATCAGATAAATAAGTAATGGTCTCGGTGATATATTTATCTTGCTTCATACAAACAAACTAGATCTGGCAGGCCAGGTCAATGACTGTTTAACTATGATCACGCAGGAACAAGAGTCAGCCACTTTCCATGGACTGACTTTGTGCTAACTGGTTTTAGTTACTTCATTGACTGAATGCACCTCTGGTATCTGATTGGGTTCAAATTATAAAGTTATGGCTACAGACACCATTCTTTGATTTCTTAGATCCTCCTGATAAACAATGTGGTAAAACCATATTTCTGGTACACTGTGCTTATACTTTTTCATATATGCACTCCTGGCATATCATTAAACGTTTAACTTCACTGTTGGTAAGCATCAGTTATATAGTTGGCACACCATCAAAGCTATTTACCTGACATATTTATTTTGCTGAGTAAAGCCATTTATTTTGCTGAATAAAACCAAAAAAGCAAACACACTACACATGGAAAAATACAAACACATATATAACTCTAGAGCGTCCTAGCCCACTTAATCAACCTATCAAATAACATCTGTATTTAATTTAAAAAATAAAAGGAAAATGAAGTAAAATTGACTGCATTTCAATGTAAAAAAAAATCCCTAAGCTTATTATAGAAGATATTTCATTTATCAATTGAAAGACCTGTATATATTTTATGTAACTTTTATAATAAAGAAAGGTGACTATAAGATTCTGATATATAGTTTTAGATGTCAATGTTCTAGCTGCACATGTTGTGTAGCACATATTTCTTCTAGAGAGTTCTTTGATATAGACCTCATAGAGGCAAAACCACATCTTCAAAGCCTTTGTGTTACTTACTTCTGTATTAACAAACCCAAAGATATCACACCACCAGAATGGTTTATGAAAAGGAGGGTGAAGGATATGACCAGAAACTAGAAGAACTGGAGATGTTCTGACCAGGGAATAAAATAAAAAAAATGCAAATGTGAGCACACCAATACAACCAGCCAAGAAACAAATAGAATCTTCTTGTTTTGGATCTGATGAAGCGGTAACCCCGCGAAAGTGCTAATCCTTGGAATAAAAGCACCTTTTGGACTCTTTGGACTATTTGTATCTTGGCTGGCTGTGTTGGTGTGCTCACATTTGCATCTTTTCTATTGACTACTTTAGTGTGAGCAACTTTTAGTAGTTATCGCTCTGTTTTTGTTTTTCTTTGAAATAAAATAGATCATAGGTAGTTACTGGGTTATTGTTCCGAAGGTCTTAGTAAGCCTAGCTGTGTCTACCCAATATAATATAGTGAGCAGTGATTGCCCGTATCTAGGAGGGTCATAGCTGAAATCCCCGGCAGTACTTTACGGTTTTCCATCCAGTCATACAGGCCACGCTTAAATGGGGTCATAGAGAGCCTTTGTTTGATGTGAATTGGTAGCTTATTCCAGAGGAGTGGCAACCTCTGAGAGACATATTTGTCTCTCCAGTAGGTCCTATTTATGTCGCAGGCCAGGTTAAGATCCCTGAAGTGGGTGACTCTTGTCCTGTTTGACTTGGGGATGTGCACATTTCCATTAGGTTTGCATCCGAGATTGCTTTGTAAGCCATGCACAAGTCTCCTTTAAGAAGTCTGTACACTACTGAGTACAATGACAGTGACTTCAGTGTGCTAATGTGTAACGTGCTGGAGACCCTAAAGTTTCATAGTTAGAAATTTCTAAGGTCTGTGACATTGTTGTAGGTGCCTGATAAGGTACATACCAAAGGGAGCACTGTACTCTATTATTGGCTGATGAGGGTTGAGTGCAGGGGTGTTATGACCTCTTTCGCTCTTGAAGCAATGTCTTTGCTAATGAGATGCATGACGTAGAGTGCCTTACATACCACAGTAGACACATGGTGCTCAAAGTTTAGGTTACAGTCAACATGTGTTCCTAAGTCTTTCATTACTGAATTGTTACTTAGGATTTTATTATTTTTATGATAGGGTGCAGGGATATCATTTTTGACATTGGTTGGGGATTTAATGATTGCCCCTAATTTGCAGTCATCAGCAAACTTGGTCAGTCAGAGCCCCTCTATTTTGGCTTGAGCTTCTGAGTAGTATATTCCAAACAGTAGGGGGCCCAGTACTGACCTCTTTGGAGCCCCAGGTTTGCTGGTTGAGGTAAAGTCCCCAACTTTAACTGAGTGTGATCTGTCGGTGAGCCACTTAGCAAAAATCCAAACTGTGTGTGATCAAGGTTTTGTTGATTACCTTTATCCTTATAAGTTCCATGATGATTTGTTCCATAACCTTTCATATAAGGCCAGTTAAGCTTATGGGTCTTTAGTTCTCCGGGTCTGTCTGTTGCTGTACTCCCTTTATGAGGGGAGATGACAGTTGCTGTTTTCCATTCATCAGGGACAAAACCAGTATTCAGGCTGTGGTTGAAGAGAGTACTTAATGGAGTTGCTAACTCATGTTTTTGACCATATAAAATGTAATCTGGGATGCCATCCAGTCCCATAGAGGCTGTGTTTTTGGCTTTGGAGAGAGCATGAATGACTTACTCTTTAGAGATGCGGGGTGCGGGAGATGTAGAGGGAATGCTTTGTGGAATGTTTAGAGGGACGAGGGGGTGAAATTTTCACCAAACCTGTCAGCTTATAGGTTAGCTATTTTCACAGGATCAGTGTGTGTGATGTCATCCACAGCTAGTTCAGCACACATCTGGGTCCTACCTTTTAGGTCACCGGTATAGCTGAAGAATGTCTTATGTTTATCCGTAGCCATGGTTGCTAAACTTTTTCAAAGTTGCCCGTAGAGTTTTTTTACAAGTTGTTTTATTTGTTCAAGCAGAGGAAGGTGCTCTTCCAGTGCTGGGAAGTCTCTTTTTTTATTTTTGGACAGCAACTTTTTCCTCTTGTTGTGTAACTTATTAATGCTACGTGTCCACCAGGGAAGCTTGTTTTTTTTTGAGGATCTTGTTTTGATCCTATCAGTACAGCTGTGTCCGTACATTTATGTAAGTGTTTGTACAGGGCATTTGTGTATATCTTACCATAGTTGACAATGCCATATGTGGGAACAGGAGCTTGAAAATTAGTTATGCCACCCCTTAGGAGGGTATAATTAGCTTTGGTGAAATATTTTAGCCTGATTTCACTTAAGAACGCTTCAGGTGTTATAGGTACTTCAAATGTGACTGATTTGTGATCAGATTTAAGTAGTGAGGGTCCTGTACTTGTGGTAGTGCAACAATCACCCATGTTGATGAGGACCAGGTAGAGAATATTTGAGCCCCTTGTGTGATTGCACACTATTTTGTTCAGGGCATTAGTGTTAAAGTCCAGGAACCTTTGTGTGAGCATGTTGGTACTCGTATAAGTTCCCCAGTCAGTGGAGGGATAGTTAAAATCGCACATGACTAGAGTGTTTGGTTGTAATTTGACTCAAGTAGGTCCAGGTAGGCAGGGTGAGCATCTTGGTTCATTGAAGCAGGCCTAGCTAATGATGACTTGAAGGGGCATCTTATCCACAGTTAATTGAACTTGGAATAACTCCATGGAGTTTTCCTGTCTTACCACCCTAGAGGTGTACTTATCTTTGTTGAAGATAGACACTCCTCCTCCTTTGATTCTCACATGTTCAATTTGTGGTCTGAAAGTCTGGAAGGAATTGTAGCCTTGCAAAGCAGGAATACTCTCTACGGCCCTGAACCAAGTTTCTGTGATGACATAGTTATCAACATCCTCCAGGGGGAGGAGTGTTTCCAGAGAGTGCAGATTCTGATTTAAACTCCTAGTGTTTAGCAGCATTACCTTTAATTTATTTGCGAGTGATATTTTCACTTTGGAAATTTTGTTCGAGACTTTTCCTAAAAAGGCACTATGGGGGAGGGACGTGCCTTAGCCAGTAACCAAAAGCTTAGAGGTGACAGATGAAGATCTTCTCTGGCAAACTGGATCCCCTTAGAATGACACCAGTAACTAACCCAATTATTGAACTCAGTCATTTTTTTTGTTTGTATACATTGTGGTATCATCCTAGGTGAGAGTAGAATGCTGCTGAAGGCTAAGGACATACCTGCCTGGGGCACATATTCATACTGTTCAATCATTTCTCTCTTCATATAGTCCAGTGAGGTATGTTTCAAGTCATTCACACCAACATGAACTATGACACAAGTCGTAATGGTACTTGTTGTTGAGAGACTTTGAGTGCATGTGTAATCAAACAGATCCTAGCACGCAGTGGACAGCTGACCATAATCTTCTCCTTATCCAGCCTGGTGAGTAGGACATCTGTGTGTCGTGCAGTGGAGCCAATTGTGACTAAAATATTTGTTTGAGATGTGCTTTGCCTTCTGGTGAGACACTGTTGCTTGTATTTTTGTGTATTGAGTGCCTTAGGTGCTGCATTAGGTGTAGCATGTTTGTGTCTGGAAGGTTTCTGGTAATTACCTCTGCATATGATGGTTTATGTGTTGAGTGCATAGTTTGGGTAGGAGGTTTAGTATTTGAGTTGACAACCTGTTCAGTGTTACTGTTCTGTCCGCGAGAGAGCAAGGATTCCAGATTCTTGGTGTAGGTGTGTCTCTCACAAATTGTATTTGGGTGATTTAGGAGTAGAGGGTTGTCAGTGTACATGAGGCAGTTGCTGCACTGCCTGAGGATACCCACATCAAACAGGATGGTAGGAGAAGTAGAGGGGAAACTGAGCATCCGTAATGCTAAGTTAATTCCTGTTTTCACAGTGGGGAGAGAAAATGTAGAGGTGTGGTAAACTGGGTGCTCTAAACAGGGTCTATACTAATGGGGTGCTATATAAAGGGTCTGTATTAGCGGGGGTTCTCTAAATGGTATGAGACTATTGTAGATTTGGTGATTTTGTTCACTGTTTGTTTAAGGGGCAAAAGTGCAGCTGAGGTGCTCTCTGAGCAGCTAAGCCCAATTTTAGGACTTCTCAGCCAGGTCATGGGCAGCTGCTAAGGGAAAATTTACCTACTGATGTTTTTGCGTTAATAACCGCCAATTTTTACCCCACTGCATAGTAGTGTGCGCTGGTGCACTATGCATAAACAGATGAATACATTATAGCAGTGGCTGGTCACTTAACTCTGTGGAGCTATGTTAAGCACGCACACACCCATGCAGATGGGCTTATGTAGCAACAGTGAGCAAACCGAATTAAACAATTTAACCAAATAAAAAAACTCAAAACTGAGCCCTGTGCCAGCAAAATCAATCAGATGAGTCCTAACTGCACTCTCCTGCCACAAAGGTGCGGGGGATGGGGTGGGGGTCTCCAACAAAAGATAGCATGGTTTTAGTCCTCAATTTAACAAACAGAACCACATTCAGCAGGTCTGAATCTAATCAGCAAGAACAGTTTTAAAAAATCAGCAATATAGCAAAAATACAGTTTAAAAGTGCAAATACAGTATAAAATTGAGCTTATGGTTAGCAGAATGCAACAGATTCCATGGATTGCACATGTCATAGTGGATATAAGTGTACAGGGTCATGTTGTAGTAATTAAAGACATGCTGTAGGTGGATTGGACACTCTAAATTGGTTAGGTGTGAGAGCGTGTGTGTGTGTGTGCCTTCTGTGGAAGCTTGGGTGCCAGGCTGGCAACTCGACATTGTAAAAACTGCACTGCCAATCATGAGTGGACAAGTGATCTGCTGTGGCGACTCTGAACTGGGAAAAGCCGAAAGAAGAAGTTTCAAAGTGTGTGTGTGTGTGTGTGTGTGTGTGTGTGTGTGTGTATGTATACACATGTATTCTTTACACGGGTATTCCAAGCGTTTCTACTGATAATACAGGCATAATGTGAGATGGTCAGTGGCACCTGCAGCATGGTGGCCCAATGTGAGTTTCCCTAACCAACTGACTCTCAAAGCAAGAATATATATATATATATATATATATATATATATATATACACACATATATATATATATATATATATATATATATATATATATATATATACTATAGAGATGCTTGGAATACCTGTGTAACGAATGCAATTCTAAAAGACGAAAGCGAGTGGGAAAGGAAATTTTGGGAGGGTACAAGTGAAGGGAGGATGAGTGTATGCAAAATGTGGATGATGCAAAGCTGAAGGAAAGAGAAGTACAATAACAAAAAGAAAACTTGATTATGCTTAGAAAGTACAATGAAACACCAGAGTTTGAAGACTGTGATGCAAAGAACTACAGAAGAAAGATGACACACTAAATGACCCATCTAATGAATTGTTACAAGAGATAATAATATCACTGGATGTAAAATAAAATGAGGGAGAGCAGAGCAAAAGGGAGAACCTATCGCACTTCAGAGTGAGAAAAGGTACAATTTAACAACTGATGTTGAACATAACATGTTCAATAACTCAGCTCATAATTCCCTCTACATTCCTTCAGGTTGCTGCTGATGTTCTTGCTTTCCCAGTTTCTATTTTAATAAACCGCTCTATTATGGAATCCACAGTCCCTTCCATCTAGAAGCAATTTCACACCCTTCCAATACACAAAGAGGAAACACTTCAGATATAACTAATTTTAGACCCATAGCCATACTCTCACCACTCTCCAAAATTCTGGAAAAATGTATACACAATCAAGTCTTTACACTACCTTCTGCAAGAAAATCTACTTACACCTACCCAGCATGGCTTTCGTCTCATGCACAGCACTACAACAGCTCTCCTGTCTTTCCTAAACTCTGCATTACTATCTAGATACAGTAACAAACTTATTTCCTGTCTCCTCATTGACCTCTCTAAAGCCTTTGATACAGTCTCGCATAAACAACTTCTCCTTAAACTAGCAAACTTACACTTCTCTCCAGACTCCAATCAGTCAAATGGCTCTCAACTTTCTCCCCTCTTCTTCCTGTTTAAAATGGGTGTTCCATAAGGCTCCATCCTTGGGCCCCTTCTTTTTAACATCTTTACCAACCTTCTCTACTCTTCCTGTCCTGGATCCTCACTGATATAATACACAGATGATTCTACACTTATCATTATTGCTGAATCACCAACTCAACTAAAATCAGACACACAGTCCTCTTTTAACTCTGTAGAAAGCTGGCTATCTGAAAACCAATTTACCCTTAATCCAAAGAAAACCAAATTACTACTCTTTCTCCCTAAAAGTCTTAACCACATAGTCTTCCTTCTCCATACTGTCACAACATAATACTCAAATACAGGTGGACACCAGTACAAAACTCTTAGGTGTTACATGTCTAATTGTATTAAAAAAAACACATCTCAAGCTAGGTCTCCTCTATAGAAACAAAAAAATATCTTACCAAAACAGCAAAACTAACCCTTTCAAATGCCAACCTCTTACCTACTTTATAACTCCCAAATTCTCACATGCCTCAACACTGGACTACTAAACAAGTTAGAAACAACTTATAACAGGATTGCCAGATTTGTTGCCCAAAATTCTTACAAATCCCATCACTCTCTCACTAAAAGAACTAAATTGGCTAGAATTACCTAACCTGCTTTGGTATAATCAGTTTCTGATTATTCATTCCATTCTCTACAAACCCTCTTTTTGTCCAACTATCTCATCTCTAATCTCTCATTACCTACCCACTAGATTACTCCGCAGTTCTGAACGCGGCCTACTAAAAATCTACAAACCAAGGATCAAAATGGGCCACCTAGTCTATAGGTTTAACCCTTCCAAGACCTGGAATAGCCTACCACTAGATATAAGATCCCTTGAACATCCCAATCGATTCAAAACCGCTACAAAAAATACCTTTGTGAAAATGGACTTGCCAGTGTAATTATCCCCTGTAAACACTCCCCTATAACCTTCTACTGCTCTTCTGTCTTCCTTCCCTTCAGTATACAAACCTACTACTTTATCTTCTGCTCTTTGTACATCACTGTACAAACATAACTAGTAAAATATTTCAGCTATGTAACTATTGCACTATTATGTATATAATATGTAATTATGAATGTATCCATCCGATGAATGTATTTCACTTGCCACAGTTTAATGTATGACACTGTAATGCAATAATGTGTGGTACTAATGAATGTAATGTGTGGCACTGTGATGCAGTAATCTGTGGTACTGATGAATGTATTTCTATATGTATTTAATATGGAAATTTTCTATTTTCTGTTGGAGCTTTTCTCCTCGGGCCTCTGCTGAAAATGGGCATTTGTAGCCCAGTCGGACAAACCCGGTCAACAAATATAAAATAAATAAGTACCATAAAAACAAGAGTTTAAACAAAAATGCAGTATACCCTTTTCAGGGTTAGACTTTTTAGTATCTCTTCAGCTTGTATGTAAGTAAACAACTGAAGTTTTGATCACTTTTTCCATGTACATTTAAAAAAAAAAGAAATCTTAGGATTCAAAAGAATTACAAGGCAACAGAGTCTTGTGACCATTTATGCTTTGCCAGCACCCACCCTTGGGTCATATCCCTTTCTCTAGGAGACTATTAACGCTGGGGATGAATTTGTGAGTTCTCATCAATCTTCTAGGTCCCATTTGAAGGATGATAGTTTATCACACTACTTAATCTGAAATAATTCTCTTCCACAGGTGATGGAGGTACTGTGTGATGAACCTGTTTCTCCATTGCACTTTATCTGCTGGTAAAGATTTAGGTCACTGGTTCTGGTATTTGAGCACTGTTAGACTTGTAGAGCTAAGGGACCAAGAATAACTGAAGTTCTGATGGCTCAGAAGGCAAGGCATAGAGCTCCCCTTAAGAGTGTGTAAGGGTCTGAATAAATTGATAGCACTTCCAGTCTCTTTGCAAGCTCATGCTCTTTAGGTCTGTGATCATCTGATTGAGGACCTTTTTGGGTCTTTTTAGTTGTTTGATATGTCTAGTGAGGTACAGCCCTGATAGGGGCACAATACTCCGGTCATTAGACTGATTAATGTTGAATGTAAGTGAACAATAACCTCTTTATATTTGGATAATATTCCCCTGGGAGTTAGCTGCACTAAGTAGAAGTTTTTTTTTTTCAATAATAATTCTTTATTATTTTTCACCTTAGTCATACAAACATTTGACAGAGAAATACACGGGTAATTTCCAAACAAAGCTTCTAACAACAATCTTACAACATATGTACACTATTTACATGAATGCTTCCATATTTTAGCATAAAAGTACATATAAAGATTCTTATCTCCAGGGATAGTATCTTGTAATAATATGGTTCCTAGTAGGGTTGGGTTGTATACTATATATAACAAGGGAGTTTTATAGCTTCGGTGCATTAAGCCAGTATAATATTGAAAATTTGTTCCCAAATCTTTAGATTATTTAGATGTTTGCTATGATTATTGATTACATATTTGTGGGCTAATATATGTTTTATCGCTAAGATCTTAAAATTGTCCCATGAAGTTTGAGATGGGTTCAGCCAGTTAGTAGCTATGTAGAGTTTCATTAGCAGGAAAATATTCATAAGTATGATCATTTGGGATCTAGATAGATTATTTGGAGGGATATGCAGTATCATAAATTCCCAAGAAAGCGTTGAATTTTGATATCCCATCTTTTGTAGTTGTAGTTGTAAGGAATTCCAAAGTTTATGAATACATTTACAGCTCCAGAACATGTGTAAGAGGTCAGCAGTTTCATCTTTACAATATGGGCACTTAGGAGAATTTTTAGAGTTAAATTTATGCAAGCTAAGACGTGTATAGTAGGCGTTATTGAATATCATGAGTTGGGTAAATGTGTTATGATACACTAAGTAGAAGTATTTTCTGACTGTCTTTGTCACACAGTGATCAAAAGAGAGGAAATTTAAAGTGCACCTGTTATTTACATATACAAATTTTTGCTGAAGGGGCTTGACAATATGTTCCAGTTTGCTATTGGTTTTGGTCTCCAGTCTGGAGATCAACAACATAAATACTGAAAAGTAGGGGACCCAAATCTTAGCCATGGGAATACCACTGACTACTTTCATACTTTTGTTTGAGGCACCTGTAGCTCATACAGTGTGCATTCTGTCTGCGTCAGTTTGCTATCCATCTTACGGTATGTGGATCTGTTTTAAAGGTATCAAGCTTACTTACAGTGTAATCTTTGGAAGTTGTTAGATAGCTTTACAGGTCAAGATACATTGTGTAAACAGTATGACCGCTGTCAACAGCTTGTGTAACCCTCTCAAAGAAGTTAATCAAATTAATTAGGCAGGATCTTCCCTTAACATAGCCAGACTATTGAGGGAGAAGTCTAATGAGATTTTTGATGTCATAGTTTATAAGGTCAATTATAATGTGTTTCATGGCTTTGCAAATGAGATTTGACAGGATGGTGGTTCTATAATTTCGTGTGTCACTGGTAGGGCCTCTTGTTATGGAATGACTTCATCACTTCACTGCTCTAAACTTTGGGGATAGAATCTATAGCTAAACTTGTTTTTTAAATGTTTTAGTAGTGGCTTTGCCAGGGCATGCTTTGTACTGTTAATTACACAATCTGGTATATTGTCAGGCCCCATTGAAAAAGCATTTTTGATCATAGAAAGCACTGGTAACAGAACCTGTTTGCTCGTATATTGGCAGTATCCATTGAGTAAGAATAGGTGCTGCTATTTTGAATATGTTTAGATCAATTTTGGGTGTTGCTCTTTAGTCTCCTAAAGTAGCTGAAGAAGGATTTATAATTCTTCCTGTCTTCAGATGTTAACGTATGTTTATAGGCTTCTTTACTAGACCTAATAGTATTTTTCTAGGTTTTAGTAATATTTCTGGTAATGTCCTTGCTATGAAGGGGGTTGAATTTGTTGTATAGTTTTTTTTTTTTTCTTATATTAACTTTATTTATGTTTGAGGGTCACCAGATTGATTTGTTTTGAATTTCCCAGTATAGTTTGTTCTGGATGGGAAAGTGGCTAAACACATTTCTCTAAGTGAGCATAGAACTTATTATTGTTTCCCAGTATAGTTTGTTCTGGATGGGAAAGTGGCTAAACACATTTCTCTAAGTGAGCATAGAACTTATTATTGAAACTATCTGCGGAATCACGGTCAGAGATTTTGCTGCCTTTAGCTTATTCCGCTTAAAACACCAATTTTTTTAGTTTCTGTGATTTAAAAAGCTTGTTTCAGCTACATATTGTACTTATTACCTATTACTGCCTGCACTTTAACAAAGTCGTTTTTGTATTTAAATTACCTGTTTAACTGACACTCAAGTGTGATAGGCATTTCTGTGCATTTAAAGTGTTTTTTTGATTGTATCTGCTTTATTTTCTGAAAAAAAAAAAATACTTGTTTTCCTGCGTTTCTATGCTAGTGTAGTCCAGATGTTCATCGTGATTCACTGTTGCAGGTTATCCGGCTCCCGGTAGCCCTCAATCAGCCAGATTATCAAAAGTAAGTAAAAATGACGTCAGCTGTCAGTTGTAAAGGATGTCAGGGCATCCGATACAAAAGGAGGCAGCTGACGTCACTTTCTCAGTCTTCCTTGCTGTGGAGCCCGAAGCAGAAGCATTTCTTGCATGAGTGCCAGTCGGCAGTTGACTTCAACTTTGTAGTAGGAAACACAAAAGTAAACTACAGCTAAGTACCCCGTTGGAGAGCCTCTTTTCTTGCCTTAACAAATGTCAGAAAAGGTTAATAATTGTCTTACCTGTGGAAAGCAAATTCCCCATAGTGATTTTCATTCCTATTGTGTTATTTCTTTAGGCCTTGACCACAACGTTCCTAATTGTGATCGTTGTGCCTCCTTTAATCCGCTTACTATTCGTCATTGGGCTAACCATTTTGGTGTTTGGCCTAAGTTTGTCGGTATGGCATCTGCTGATCTTCAGGCTTCGGATATCCCCAAGAAGCGTAAGGATAAGGACCACGACAGGCTTCCGAAGTTCAAGACCTCGGTTGATAGGTTGGTAGTCAGTCATGCGGTAGCCAATGAGGCGCCTTTGCAGCCCCTGCAGCCCACAGATTTTCAACTGCAGGCCTCGGTTGAGACAATTTCTGAGGTCTCCCGGCCTTCGGCATCCATTTTGCCTTTTGACCTTCTGCCTGTTGCCACTTCAGCTGGATCTGGAGCTGCGAAGCTGACTCCAGTGTCCGAGACCTCAATTCTTCGTTCAGACAGCAAGCTCATACAGACGGCTTCGGCTGCAACTTCGGCGGTTGCTAGGGCTCACGAGTCCTTTAGACTTGCAGGTATATCTTCCAGTCATAAGCCTGTGAAGAAACAGGCTCCAGTTCTCATTCTCAAATGTTTAAAATGGCTGATGACCTTTTGACTCTTATTAGGGGTTCACAGCCTCCTCCTTCAAAAAGGGGTAGGGATGTTTATGCTGAGGCTTTTTCCTTTTCTGATTCAGATACTTCTATTATTTCTGTGGATGAAGAAGAACTTTCTCAAGCTTTCTCTCCTTTTGAGGATTCAGATGCAGAGGAGTCCATCCCTTCTGCTTCTCCTCCAGAAGATTTCTCTTTTGGTGATACTTGGGAAAGTCAGGATTACCCCTTTCTAAGAAAAGGATTAGGGAGTTTTTGGATTTGCCTCAGCATAAGCTTTTGTCTATTCCTCCTGTGTTGGAAGTGGTTGATGATCTTTTTCCTGGAAAATTCCTTGTCTCCAGATTCTGTTCCTCCTGCTCCCAGGAAACCTGACTGGTACTATAGAGTTCCTGATTCTCATTTGTTTCTTTTCAGGAATCTGTTGGCTGATCCAGAGATTATTTCTCAAGGCCCTAAAGGAGTTAAAGCCACTGTTAATAAAAATCATCTTCCTTCTGACAAGGAATCCAGGAACCTAGATAGGTGGGGTAAAAAGGTTTATACCTCTTCCACTCTTGCTATTAGGTCTACTAATTGTCTTTTTCATATGCTGAAGTACAAGCAGCACACCTTGGAAGCTATTACATCTAGGATAGCAGGTGTGTCTCAGTTGACGGAGAGTAAGGATATGCAGGATTTGCTGAATTCTGCCAGTTTGTCAATAAGCATTCTTTACATTGTGGTTTTGACATTCTAGAAGCCTGTGTAAGGCTACAGCTACTGGGTCTGTTATTAAAAGTCACACTTGGCTCAGGGAGCAGCCCCTACCAGAGCCTGTTAAGGCTAAGCTTTTAGATGTACCTTTGCATAAGGACAGTCTTTTGGCAGCAAAGCAGAGGAAGTGCTCAAGAAGATGAAAGACAAGGCCAAGTCTATGAAGACAGTTAAAGACTTTCTGCAAGTTCAGCCTCCTCGCTTTAGCAGAAATGACTCTTCTAAGAGTTTGACATTCCCTGATACTAACGGACAGAGCCATTCTAGAACTAGAGGTTACAAATCTTCTAGGGGGCAGGGGGCTACCCCTGAAAGGTCTAAGCGTTGGCAGGCTTCCTCTTCCAAAGCGAGAAGTTCTAAACCTGCATCTCAATCTAAACATTTTCATTGACTCTGTCCAACTTCTGCCTGTTCTTGCCTGCCCGGAGAGTCCTGTAGGGGGTAGGTTGGCCCTGTTTGCAAATGTTTGGGCCACCATCACGGATGACAAATGAGTAATCAACTGTATCCCTAGGGCACAAGTTTTCTTTCCACACCTTTCCAGTACCCAAAGGATTCCCAGACACTCCTCCTCCAAACCAAAGGGCAGAAGTAGAAAAGCAAATTATGTCTGTTACATCTGGGAGCAATAGAATCAGTTCCTGCTCTGCAGGTAGTCCAGGGATTCTATTCCGGACTTTTCCTGGTTCCAAAAAAAGAAGGCACCTGGCGTCTTATCCTGGCTCTATCCATCATGAACACTTTCTTGATAATTCCAAAGTTCAGAATGCTCATTCTGCATTAGTTACTGCCAATGTTAGAAAAGGATTCCTGGCTGGTAACATTGGATCTCAAAGAAGCTTATTTGCACATCCCTATCAGGGAAACTTGCAGGCAATACCTTCGTTTTAGGGTGGGCAAGCAACATTATCAATTCTCTGCACTGCTGTTTGATTTATCTACTGCTCCCAGAGTTTTCACAAAGTGCCTGGCTCCAGTCATTGCATTTTGCAGGCAAAAGAAAATTCAGATTGATCCATACTTGGACGACTGTCTAATTCAAGCAAATTCTCAGGAACAGTTGCTAAAGGATCTAGAATTTGTAAAGACTCTTCTCTCTTCCCTGGGTTACACTATCAACATGGAAAAATCAAAAATGGTGCCATCCAAAGAGATTACATTTCTGGAGCGAGTCTGAACACAACCACCCAGATGATATATCTCACCCAGGAGAAGCAAACAACTCTTTCAATTTACTTCAAGGATTTGGCAAGCTTGTCCAGCTCCCCTGCAAGGAAATACGTGCAAGCTCTGGGATTCATGGCCTCGTGCATTCTAATGATTTCATATGCAAAACTGCATATGAGGAAATTGCAATGGTACCTCAAAAACACTTGGTGTCAACACACACAGGACCTGGATGTGATGATTCCTCTGCTTCCATGTCTGCGGACAGAGTTTCTTTGATGGGCAACAGCCTGTCTACAGAACAAGGCATGCCTTTTCGTCCACCACTGGCTACTCAAGCTCTTACCACAGATGCATCGGACTACGCCTGGGGAGCTCACTTGGATGGCAGATGCATACAGGGAAGTTGGAATGCTCAGCAGATGCACCTGCACATAAATTTAAAGGAGTTGATGGCAGTCCAGCAGGCTTTACTAGCTTTCAAACATCTTCTTTCTCCAGGGACCCTTCTTGTCAGCACAGACAACACCACAGTCATGTGGTACATCAGCAAGCAGGGAGGGACTCATTCTTACCTCCTGTGCAGACAGAGCATGAGTCTTTGGTTCATAGCAGCATCCCTGGGCCTGCATCTCCTAGCTCAGTTTCTTCCAGGAAGGCTCAATGTTTTGGCAGACCAGTTGAGCAGACAGACCCTGGATCCTCAAGTGGCAGCTGAACAGACCAGTTTTTTACAGCATCATTTAACATTGGGGCACTCCTCAAGTGGAACTCTTCTCCTCTCCAGACAGCCAACTTATACCTCTTTTTTTTTGCACCAGACAGCATCACAGCAGAGCCTGGAGAGTGAATGCTCTGTCCTTCCCTTGGACGCTGCTGTCAGTTTATTCCTTCCCTCCTCTTCCCAGAATATTATTGAAGATCAGGGACGAACGACCATGGACTATTCTCATAGCTCTGACTGACCCAGGCAGCATTGCTATCCACTGCTTCGCAGTCTTTCCCAATTTCCTCCTTGGCATCTTCTTCTGAGGCCAGATCTTTTGGTTCAGGAAGGGGAAAACGTCCTACATCCTCATCTTCAGTCTCTCCATTTGAAAGCTTGGCTCATTGTATGGCTCCATCCTATTCTTCTTCCCTGTCCCAGCAGGTGGTTGACGTGCTGAAGGAGGCCAGGAGGCCTAGCACTAGGAAGTATTATGCTGGCAAATGGGAGATTCTCTCTTTGGATGCAGGCTAGTGGGGAATCCTCTTCTCAGCCTACCCTTCCTCTGATCCTGATCTCTGAATACCTGGCTGATTTGCTTCAGGGTGGTCTTTCTTTTTGCTCTATCAATATCCATGCTTCAGCTATTTCTGCTCATTGTTCTTTTGAACAACCCATTTTCTCTCATCCTCTGATGAAAATGTTTCTCAGAGGTGCTTGCAACCTAAAACCTCCCAGAAGGGCTCCTACTCCAGCCTGGGATCTTAATTTTGTTCTAGAGATACTCTCTATTCCTACTTTTGAGCCAGCTGCCACTGCAGATTTAAAGTTTCTCTCGTGGAAGACTGCCTTCCTCTTGGCTATAATTTCAGCAAGGAGGGTACTGGAGCTGCAGGCTTTGATGGCTGTGGAGCCTTTTCTTATTTTCCATGCAGATAGGATCTCTCTGAGAACCAACCCCTCCTTTCTGACTAAGGTGGTTTCTAGCCTGACTCTTAATCAGTCCATACACCTTCCTACCTTCTTTCCTAATCCTCGAAATAGAGGTGAGAGGATCCTACATTCTCTTGATGTGCATAGACAGCTCAGGTTTTACCTGGTCAGGACTAAAGACCTTCGGAAATCAGCTCCGCTATTGGTTAGTTTTGCCCCTGGAGCCCAGGAAAGGCTATTTTTAAGCAAACCATTTCTAAATGGATTGCTCATTGTATTACTTTTTGTTATTCCTTTCATGGCAAGGTTCCTCCTCAAGGGGTTAGGACCCACTCAACTAGAGCAGCTTCCACTTCTGCATCCTTTTTAAGGGGTGTCCCTACTAAAGACATTTTGGAAGCTGCCACATGACTTTTGTTCACACTTTCACAATGTATTATAATTTGCCTTTGTTTTCAAAATCCAGGGCAGGTTTTGCCATGATGTTCTTCGTGTTTCACTGTTGCAGTCATAACTGTAGGGTGCTCCAGCCGGCAGGCAGCCCGAGGTCGGCCAGAATCCCAAAGTCTGGGTCTGGCGTCGGCTGTACAAGCTAGTACCCTGACGTAGGTACGCTTTGGTACATAGCCCTCAGCTGACGCCATCTTCTCCAGTCTTTCTTGCCGTGTGGTGGAAAGCAGCTCGCAAGTCGTTGGTTGGCGATTTTCGAACAGCGTATTTTGTTGTTGTCGGTCCGAAGTTCTTACTTCTCTTCTCAAAGCTAAGTACCCCGTTGGGGAATCTTTTTCTTGTTCCTCCGATGTCAGAAAAAGTTAATAATTGTATAGCGTGTGGGAAACAAATACCTCATAAAGATTTTCACTCTTACTGTCTACCTTGCTTAGGCCCTGACCACGACGCGTTTCTTGTTGTCGGTTCTGTGCCAGGTTCAACTCTCGTACTATCAAGCGCAGGTAATGCGATTGGGCTTTAAATTATTTTGGCAGACGCTTCAATTATAGAATGTCGCCGGACACTACCGGAGTTCAAAAGAAGCGCAAAGACAAAGACAGGCCTCCGAGGTCCAAACAGGACTCGTTGCAGCTGGAGCCAGCGTCCGGTTCGGCTGTCGTCAGTGAGGCGCTTTTGCAGCCCCTGTCGTCCGCCACTTCTGAACCGATGGCCGATACGGACTCCCATGGGGAGCCATCAAGGCCCACTATTTTAACTGCTGCAGGACCTTCGGACGTCGCTCCTTCAGATGGGTCCGGAACCGCTGTGCAGGTACCGGCTTCTGAGGGGGTTTTCAGGCCTACTCGCATCACTATTTCAAAGACAAAGACTCCTGTTAAGTCTAAAGCTCCTGTTCAAGCTGCTTCTGAATCCACTCCCAAGACACAAAAGCAATTATTAAAGATGGCTGAAGATTTGCTTACAATGATTAGGGGTTCTCACCCCCCTCCTGAGAAAAGGCCTCGACATGATGTTACTCTGGATTTCTCTGACCAGGCTTCTGTATCTTCTGTTTCTTCCTCAGATCAGGACTATTCCTTTCCCCCTTATGAGGATTCGGATGCTGAGGACTCTTTACCCTCGGCCTCTCCGCCTGAGGATTTTTCTTTTGGGGAAACCTTGCATGAGATGAGGGAACATTTTCATTGGGAAGGACAGGTGTACTCTGCTTCCAAGAAGAGGCTTAGGGAATTTCTTCTTCTTCCCCATAGGCCTTTAGCTATCCCTCCAGTTTTGGACATTGTAGATGATGCCCTTTCTGAGGCTAATCTGAATCCTGATTCCATGCCTCCTGCTCCTTCTAAGCCGGATAGATTTTATAGGGTTCCTGACTCTCATTTATTTTTATTTAAAAACCCTTCTGCGGACCCTGAAACTATTTCTCAGGGCTCTAAGGCTGCTAAGGTTGCTACTTCTAAAAATCCTATTCCCTCTGAGAAGGATTCTCGTGCTTTAGACAGGTGGGGAAAAAAGGTATATACTTCTGCTACCCTGTCTGTAAGGGCTTTAAATTGCCAGTTTCATATGTTTAAGTATCAGCAATTTCTATTGTCTGTTTTAAAGCAAAAGCTTGCTTCCCTTCCTGCTTGTGCAGAGGATAAGGAACTTCAGGATGTTTTGCATGCTACTGAACAAGTGAACAAGCATAGTTTACATTGTGGTTTTGATGCTTTGGATGCTTCTTGCAGGGCTGCAGCCTCTGGTACTGTTATCAGGAGACATGCCTGGCTTCGTGAACAAAGTTTACCTGAATAGGTTAAGGCTAAGTTATTAGATGCCCCTGTTTCAACATGATGTTCTTTTTGGATCCAAGGCTGAGGAAGTTATTAAAAAGATGGAAGAAAAGGCAAAGTCTATGCAGACTGTAAAAGATTTCTTGCAAGTTCAGCCTCCTAGATTTTCCAGGAATAGGCCCTCTAAAAATTGGTCCTTTCCCACGTCTGACAGGCCTCAAAGGGGAAGATATAGGCGCTCCAGAGGTCGTGGTCAAGGTCAGGCCTCTTACAGATCTAGACAATGGACTGCTTCTTCACCTAGAAGGGGAGAAGACAGATCCCAATCTCAAAGAAAGCAAGCTCAATGACTCTCGGTTGGGCTACAGGACCCCTTCACCTGGATGCCCCTCTCGGAGGAAAACTGTCTCTTTTTTACAGAAATTGGACTCATATTACCCAGGACAGATGGGTATTGGACGTGATGTTAAAAGGTTACAAATTCCATTTTCACACTTTGCCAGGGGCTCACGGTTGGCCAGATCTGCCAAAACATCAATGGTCAGAGGCCTTAATTCAAGTGGATGCTCTTCTGGCCATGAGAGCCATAGAGCCTGTTCCACTCTTGGAGATGGGAAAAGGTTTTTATTCAAGACTGTTTCTAGTTCCCAGAAAACAAAACTCATGGAGACCTATTCTGGACCTTTCTGTGTTAAACACCTTTTTGGAAATTCCAAAGTTCAAGATGCTTACTCTACAGCAACTTCTTCCAATGCTCTCTCAGGATGCCTGGATGGTAACATTGGACTTAAAGGAAGCCTATTTACATATTCCCATCAGGCAAGATCGCAGGAAATTCCTCAGGTTCAAGGCAGGTTCGAGGCACTTTCAATTCTCTGTACTGCCCTTTGGTTTATCTACTGCGCCCAGAGTCTTTACCAAGTGCCTGGCACCAGTAGTGGCTTACTGCAGACTTCAGGGGATCCAGATTTACCCCTATTTGGATGACTGCCTTATTCAGGTAGACAGCAAAGATCTTCTGCTTCAACATCTGGACTTTGTTCAACGTCTTCTCCTCCTACTGGGATCCTCAGTGAACACAAAAAAGTCACATTTGATCCCTTCTCGACAAATGGTATTCTTGGGAGCCCTCTTAAATACAACCTTACAAAGGGCATTCCTCACTCCAGAAAAACAAACTCAGCTGGCTTCTACTTTCAGCACCTTAGCAACTCTATCTCAGCTCACTGCAAGGAAATTCCTGCAGGCTCTGGGCTACATGGCTTCCTGCATTCTGTTGATTCCAAACGCAAGGCTTCACATGAGAAAGCTTCAATGGTATCTGAAAAGTGTATGGTCACAGCATCACCACGATCTGGATATTCTGATTCCTCTGATCCCCTGCCTCCAGAGGGAGTTCCTCTGGTGGTCCAGGGTATGCACTTTAAACGAAGGAAAGCCTTTTCGTCTTCCTCAACCTACTCAAATCCTAACCACGGACGCCTCGGATTATGCTTGGGGAGCACACTTTCTAGACAATTGCCAGCAGGGAACCTGGACAAAGGACCATCTTCACTGGCACATCAATCTGAAGGAAATGTTGGCAGTTCAAAATGCCCTTCTAGCCTTCAAGAACCTTTTGCAACCAGGGCCTCTGCTAATTCACACAGACAACACCACGGTCATGTGGTACATCAACAAGCAGGGGGGTTCTCATTCTTACCCCCTTTGCAGACTAGCTATGGCTTTATGGGACACAGCTCTAAATTTGAAACTACATCTCCAGGCTCAATTCATTCCAGGGAAACAGAATCTCTTGGCAGACAGCCTGAGCAGAAACATTTCAGATCCTCACAAATGGATGCTAGACACCAACTTATTCAACAAGATTACTGCAGTTTGGGGATGTCCCCAGATAGATCTGTTTGCATCCCATCTCAATCATCAGCTGCCTCGCTTTTGCACCAGGTCCTTCCACAAAACAGCTTGGAGAGTGGATGCCCTGTCCTTCAGCTGGAGAAGCCTTTCAGCATATGCCTTCCCTCCTCTTCCTCTACTACCTCGGGTATTACTGAAGATAAAACAGGACAAGCCCAAGTTCCTCATCTTGATTGCTCCAAATTGGCCTCGACAGTTTTGGTATCCAACTTTAAAGCACCTGTTCTTGGGGCCTCCTTGGATTCTCCTCTGAACCCTTCGCTTTTGTCCCAGCATCAGGGTCAGTTACTACATCCCAACCTCAAGACCCTTTGCCTGGCAGCTTGGCTCTTCAAAGGAATTTGATTTCCTCTACTCTTCCCAAACAAGTTTTGGATGTTCTTTTGGAAGCTAGATGGCCTAGCACTAGGAAATCCTATGCCTCTAAATGGAAGAGGTTTTGTATTTGGATGCAGGACCGAGGCTCGGATCCTCTGGTTCCTGATCTCTCTTCTATTTTGCTTTACCTTTCAGAACTTTTATCTAAAGGACTTTCCTTTTCTTCCATTAAGATTCATGCTTCTGCTATTTCTGCGCATTTCAGTTCTGATCCTCCTGTTTTCTCCCATCCTTTGGTGAAGCAATTCTTGAGAGGGGCTAAAAATTTGCGGCCTCCCAGGACCCCTCCTGTCCCTGCCTGGGATCTTAATTATGTTTTAGAAAAACTTACTTTGCCTCCTTTTGAGCCTGCTGCATCTTCAGATATTAAGTTCTTATCCTGGAAGACTGTTCTTTTATTAGCATTGACCTCTGCCAGAAGGGTCTCAGAGTTGCAAGCTCTCATGGCTGTGGAACCATACTATTTTCCATCAGGACGGAGTATCCTTGAGGACCAATCCTACTTTCATGCCTAAGGTGATTTTGAAAGTGGCTTTAAATCAGACAATTCACCTTCCTACCTTCTTTCCAAATCCTCAAAATAAAGGGGAAAGGATTTTGCATTCATTAGATGTGCACAGACAGTTACGATTTTACCTGGACAAGACTAAAGAGTTCAGAAAGTCTAATCAATTGTTTGTTTCTTTTGCCTCCAGTTCTCTTGGAAAACCTATTTCTAAACAAACTATTTCCACATGGATTGCTTATGGAATCAGATTTTGTTACACTCATCATGGGAAACAGTTTCCAGGTACCATTAGAAGTCATTCTACTAGAGCAGCTGCCACTTCTACAGCTTTCCTCAGAGGAGTCCCTACCAAGGATATCTTGGAAGCTGCCACTTGGAGTTCTGTGCATACTTTTTCCAAGCACTACAATCTCCCACTGTTTTCTAAGACCAGGGCAGGCTTTGCCGCTGCTGTTTTGCAGGGTATTCTTGCCTCCCCTTCTTCTATCTAAAGCCTCCTCCCCTTTTACACTGCTTTGGGATTCCACCCTACAGTTATGACTGCAACAGTGAAACACGAAGAACATAGTACAGTTGTGTACACCTACCATAAATGTAGATGTTCGAGTGTCTTCACTGTTGCAGTCGGGGTTTCCCTCCCTCCTATCCCCTCTTTTTTCTTCCTTTTCCTTTTTTGTGGTGTATTTGTGTTTCCTTGTTGGATTCATTTTTGTTTTATTGGGAGCTTCTGACATCTAGGGCAAGAAAGGCTGGAGAAGATGGCGTCGGCTGAGGGCTATGTACCAAAGCGTACTGACGTCAGGGTACTAGCTTGTACAGCCGACGCCGGACCCAGACTTTGGGATTCTGGCCGACCTCGGGCTGCCTGCCGGCAGGAGCACCCTACAGTTATCACTGCAACAGTGAAGACACTCGAACATCTACATTTATGGTAGGTGTACACAACTGTACTTTCTGCAGGGCATTATCTCCAATTCTTGATTCTGTTGGTTCCTCCTTCCTTTTCTCTGGGCTTTGGTAATCAACCCATTGGTTAGGACTGCAGCAGTGAAACACTATGAACATAGTACAGTTGTGTACACTTACCATAAATGTAGATGTTCGAGTGTATTCACTGTTGCAGTCCTGCTCCCCCCCCCCCTTTTTTTCTTTGCCTAAGGTACAGGCTAAATTTAGTTTAAGCCTTGTTTTCTGGTGGCTTCTGACTGTTGTGGCAAGAAAGACTGAGGAAGTGATGTCGGCTGCCTCCTTTTGTATCTGACGCTCTGACGTCCTTTACAACCGACGACAGCCAACATCTTTTTTACTTACCTTTGGTATTCTGGCCAATCGAGGGCTACCAGGAGCCGGATAACCCATTAGTTAGGACTGCAACAGTGAATATACTCTAACAGCTGCATTTATGGTAAGTGTACACAACTGTACTTTTTCAGGTTAGTGTTGAATTCAGGGCTGTGTTACAAGTTTCTGTGTTTGCCCATACCTTACTTGGATAGAAGGAAGTTTCTCTGTTCACCTGTGGGAGAGGGGAGCTTTGAGCAGCCTATCTCTCCCTGGAGGAGTGGTTTCAGCCCAGAAATTAGTAGTTTATTGGCCATTTTGGGCTAATTTCTATATCTTTCATTTCCCTGCTATAAAACCCGTATTTATGCAGTTTTGCCCGCTGGGCAGCGCCGGTTAGCTAGGGTATAACTATTCCCGGCTCCACAAAGTCTACTCTTCAATTTTTTCCTTGGAACTAGACAAACTTTCAACTTAAGCACTCAGAACATTCACTTCTCAGCCCAGGAGTTGCTCAAAACTCATAGCAAGCACTAATAAACCTTAGCACTAGACTCCCCCCTATACTGTAGAGAAGGACAAGGCTTTCTATTCGACCTTACAAGCCAATCAGTAAAACAGTTCACTGTACCTATCCAGGCATGTCCAAAGGGCAGATGTTCTTCGTGTTTCACTGTTGCAGTCATTACATTTGGGTAATCTGCTGGCAGGTTGCCCTCAGTCAGCCTGAATAACAAAGTATCGGGTCCTGCGTCCGTTGCTGTCTCCTCTTCCATGATGTCAGGTCGTCAGTGGTACAAAACATGCAGCCGATGCCATTTTATTCAGTCTTTCTTGCCATGCGGTGCCAAAAGCAGAAGCAGTTCGCAAGTGCCGGTTGGCCGACTCCTGAAATTGTCACATTCGAGTTTCAGAACCGAAGTCTTCAACTAAAGCTAAGTACCCCATTGGGGAAACTTTTTTTTGCTCCTTACCGATGTCAGTAAGTTAATAATTGCATTACTTGTGGGAAGGAAATACCTCAGAAGGATTTTCATTTGTACTGTATTCCTTGCCTAGGCCCAGATCATAATGTGCCTTGCTGTCGGTTTTGTGCTAGATTTAACCAACGCACTATTAAGCGTCGGTATATTTTTGCTTCAAAATATTTTGGATCCAGATTTAATTACCCTGAAATGTCATTGGTTAGCAATCCGACTACTGGAGGTCACAAAAAACGCAAAGAAAAAGACAGAGACAGACCATTGAGGTCCAAAACCAACAACGAAGCTGCTCCTAAACCAGTCGTCAGTTCGCCAGTACTCAGGCGCTTTCGCAGCCCCTGATACCCGCTACTTTTGAGTCGCAGGCCTCTACCGAGACCCAAGCGAAGTCCGGTATGCCGCGAGATTCTCAGAGTATTGAACCCGTGGATTTCTCTCCCTTGGATGGGTCTGGAGCCACTGAGCAGGCACTGGCTTCTCAGGGTGTTTTCAGGCCTCAACATTTTTACATAAAACTGACGCCAACTTCAAAAAACAAGATCAAAAACAGTTTCTAAGTCTAAAAAACCGGCGCATGAGCCACATGCTCAGGTCCCTTTGCGTAAAAACAGATGATTAAAATGGCTGAGGACTTAATTACCTTGATCAGGGGTTCCCAACCCCCTCCCCCACACACACACACACACACTAAGAGGCCTAGGCAAGACACTGATTATGAATCTTCAGATCAGGTTTCCATTTCTTCTGATCAGGAATTTTCTATTCCTCCATATGAGGATTCTGATGCAGAAGAATCCATCCCATCTACATCTTCTCCTGAGGATTATTCATTTGGTGAAACCTTGCATAATTTAAGGGAACATTTTCATTGGGAGAGTCAGGATTTCTCTGAATCGAAAAAGAGGCTTAGGGATTTCCTTCTCCTTCCTCAGCATAGGCCTTTGGCTATACCTCCTGTATTAGACATTGTTGATGATGTATTTTCAGAATCAAGCATGGCTCCTGATTCCCTACCTTCGGCTCCTAGTAAGCCAGACAGATATTACAGGGTTCCTGACTCCCACAAATTTTTATTCAAAAATTATGCTGCTGATCCTGAGACTATTTCACAGGGTCCCAAAGGTATAAAGGCCTCTACTGGCAAAAATCCTACCCCCTCTGATAGAGATTCCAGTGCGCTGGATAGATGGGGAAAGAAGGTTTATACATCTGCAACCTTGGCAATCAGGGCCTTAAACTGCCAGTTTCATATGCTTAAATATCAACAGCATGTTATGGGCTTATTGAAACAGAAAATTATGTTGATTTCTGATTGTGTGGAAAATAAAGAATTACAGGAATTATTGCATGCAGCAGAACAGGTTGGAAAGCATACTTTGCAATGTGGTTTTAATTCCTTGGAGGCCTCTTGCAGGGCCGCAGTTACTGGATCTGTGATTAGAAGGCATGCCTGGGTCAAGGAGCAAAATCTGCCTGATCATGTTAAAGCTAAATTGTTGGATGCCCCTTTACAGCATGATACTCTGTTTGATAATAAGGCAGAAGAGGTTTTAAAGAAAATGGAAGACAAAGCTAAATCTATGCAAACTGTAAAAGATTTCTTACAAGTGCAGCCACCCAGGTTCAGTAGGCACTGGCCTACTAAAAACTGGTCCTTTCCTGTGTCCAACAGAGCCTTTCAAGGCAAATACAGGTGCTAAAAAGGCTCGAGAACAATCACAGGGTTCTTACAGGTCAAAGCAATGGGGTGCCTCCACCTCCAAATCTGGAGGAAACAAAGCACAACCCTACAGTAAGCAGACTCAATGACTTCCCTCTACCTTCACCAAGAACTTATCTCTTGGCAGCCCCCTTGGGGGGGGGGGGGGGATTTAGCACTTCATGTTCAAAATTGGCATTTAATTACCCAGGACAAGTGAGCATTAAACATAGTATCCCAGGGGTACAGATTTCATTTCCATACTTTGCCAATTCCAAACGGTTGGCCAGATCTGCCACAAAATCAATGGGCAGAGGCTCAGAAACAAGTTACATCCCTCATGGAGATGGGGGCTATTCAGCCAGTACCAGAACAGGAAAAAGGACAAGGTTTTTATTCAAGGCTGTTTCTGGTACCCAGAAAAGACAATGCATGGCATCCAATACTAGACGTATCGACACTTACCTGGACATTCCAAAATTCAAAATGCTGACTTTACAACAGCTACTGCCTATGCTGGGCAGGAATGCCTGGTTAGTGACTCTTGACCTAAAAGAGGCATACCTGCATATCCCAATAAGGAAATCGTGCAAAAGATACCTCGGCTTCAAGGCGGGATTTTTGCATTACCAGTTCTCTGCATTGCCCTTTGGCTGATCTACTGCGCCCAGGGTCTTTGCAAAGTGCCTGGCACCAGTAATTGCATTTTGCAGACAAAGAAGCATACAGATTTATCCTTACCTGGACGACTGTCTCAAGCAGAGAACAAGGACATTCTTCTTCAACATCTGGTGTTTGTAAAAAGGCTTCTAACATGCCTAGGGTACACAAACGAAAAGAAATCACAACTGGTAACCTCTCAAATAATTACATTCCTGATTGCAAGCTTGAATACATCTGCCCAGTTGGCTTACCTTACGCCAGACAAGCAAAGGCAACTGACAACATACTTCAAACAGATGGCAACAACAACCGAGTTATCTGCAAGACAAATTCTGCAGGCTTTGGGGTTCGTGGCATCCTGCATTCTACTAATTCCATATACAAGACTGCATATGAGGAAACTTCAATGGTACCTAAAAAGTCTATGGAGTCAACATTGTCACAGTCTGGAAACAATGATTCCTATCATTCCCTGCCTACAACAGGAGTTTCTTTGGTGGACAGAGACTTGTCACCAAAACAAGGGACTGTCATTCACTCTACCCCCTGCCACCAAAACCCTATCTACAGACACATCAGACTATGCTTGGTGGGCCCACCTGGCAGGAAGATGCATTCAGGGCATATGGAGCCCAAAACAAATCCATTTGCATATCAACCAGAAAGAGATGCTAGCAGTTCAGAATCCTCTGACAGCCTTCAAGGACTTACTTCATCCAGGACAACTACTGATAAAGATGGACAACACCACCTTTATGTGGTACATAAACAAGCAGGGGGGTACACATTCCTACCCCCTTTGCAGACTAGCCATGGCATTGTGGAACACAGCCTTGACTTACCAAGTACATCTTCAAGCTCAATTCCTGCCAGGAAAACAAAATACTCAGGCAGACGACCTAAGCAGAAATCTTACGGAACCGCACGAGTGGAAACTGGATCCACAAATCTTCAGCATGGTAACACAGAAATGGGAGAGTCCAGACATAGATCTATTTGCCTCTCCCCAAAATTATCAACTGGACAAATTCTGCACAAGGACTTATCACAGACAAGCATGGAAAGTGGATGCCCTATCCTTCAGTTGGAAAAACCTTTCAGTTTATGCCTTTCCTCCTCTGCCTCTTCTCTCCAAGGTCTTACTAAAGTTCAGACAGGAAAAAACAAAAATGAGCCTAATTGCTCCAGTCTGGCCTCACCAGCACTGGTACCCAATCCTAAGGAATATGTCTTAACTTCTTCCTTGGTACTTGCCTCAAATACCTCGTCTACTGTCTCAGCAGAACAATCAAATTCTGCACACCCAGCTCCAAATTCTTAACCTTGCAGCATGGCTGATCATTTAATTATTCAAACAACACCTCTCAGTAAATCTGTGGTGGTTGTCATTTTGGAAGCTAGAAGGCCTAGTACTAGAAAATCTTATGCTGACAAATGGAAGAGATTCTGTGCTTGGAACCAAGCACAAGGAACAGACACAGCAAAGCCAAATATTCCTCAGATTTTACAATACTTGACTGAAATGCTTGACAAGGGCCTATCTTTTTCTTCAATAAAAATCCATGCCTCTGCCATCTCGGCGCATTACAACATGGAGCCTACCATCTTTTCTCATCCTCTGCTAAAACAGTATCTTAGAGGGGCCAGAAATTTAAGGCCTTCCAGAAGATCACCAACTCCTGCACGGGACCTCAGTTTTGTGCTAGAAAAACTCACCCTGCCTCCTTTTGAACCAGCAGCTACTGCGGATATAAATTTTTTATCTTGGAAAACAGCTTTCCTTTTGGCAATCACTTCAGCAAGAATGGTTTCAGAACTACAGGCTCTCATGGCTGTGGAGCCTTTTATTACATTTTACCCAGACAGGGTGTCCCTCAGGACCAATCCTTCCTTTATGCCTAAGGTGGTATCCAGTGTGGCTTTTAACCAAACTATTCACCTGCCAACATTTTACCCAAATCCGCAGAATAAGGTGGAGCGGATTCTGCATTCATTGGACATATACAAACAACTAAGATTCTACTTAAACAGGACCAAGTCTCTAAGAAAGTCTGAGCAACTACTTGTGGCATTTGCTTCAGGATCAGAGGGGAAGGGTATATCAAAGCAGACTATTTCTAAGTGGATAAGCCACTGCATTCGTTTCTGCTACTTGCCACTATGGTAAACCTGTGCCCAAGGAAATCATGTCACATTCCACCAGGGCTGCCTCTACCTCAGCAGCCTTTCTCGGAGGATTTCCAACCAAAGATATTATTGCAGCTGCTACTTGCAGCTCTGTGCATACCTTCACAAAGCATTATCATTTGCCTCTCTTCTCCAAATCCAGGGCAGGCTTTGCCACTGCAGTTCTGCAGGTCTTTATAGCCGCCCCTAATGCTATTTAGTTCCATCCTCCCATCCATAGCTTTGGGATTCTACCCAAATGTAATGACTGCAACAGTGAAACACAAAGAACATAGTACAGTTGTATACACTTACCGTAAATGTAAATGTTCAAGTGTATTCACTGTTGCAGTCCGGGTTACCCGCCCGCCATCCCCCTTTTCTATAACCTCTCTTTCCTTCACTATATTCTACAGCCTTTGTGGTGTATTTGCTTTTAGATGAAATTAAAGTTTATGTTGCTAAAAGTGCATTTATATATATTGCTGTTTAGTTTGATATATATATATATATACACACACACACACACACACGTTTGCTCCCCATTTGGGGGGGCACCTGACATCTGGGACAAGTAAAACTGAATAAAATGGCATCGGCTGCATGCTTTATACCCCTGACGACCTGATGTCATGGAAGAGGAGACAGCAACCAACGCAGGACCCACGACTTTGTTATTCAGGCCAACTGAGGGCAACCTGCCAGCAGATTACCCAAATGTAATGACTGCAACAGTGAATACACTCAAACACCTACATTTATGGTAAGTGTACACAACTGTACTTTTCAGGTGTACTCTCCTGTCCAATTGCTGAATCTGGGCATTTTGAGGCAATGCTACAACTGCCTCATGTACACAGACAGCCGTCTCCTCCTACCACCAAAACACTAACACATGCGAGAGATGCAATTATACAGCCAAACTGGAGGCTAAGCTCTCTTAACCCAAGACTGGACCAGACAGTCAAGAGGAGAAGGGAATTACTTGCATCACACCACCAGTCTCACATAGACCTATGAAACCAGCACCAGCAAAGCAAACACATAAATACAAGAAAACATCCTTGGAGGTTCTAAATAAAAATCTGCAAAAGCAACAGAGACCTCCAAAGCAGGCACCCAAGCAACCTCCACCCCCCAACACAAACCATGAAACACATACTTCACAAAACCAGTGTGCCACGCAATCACAGCCCTAATAATAGGTGACTCTATAGTCAGACACACTGTCGTCCCACTCGCCAGGCTGAACAAGGGGATGGTTATTGTTAGCTGCCTGCCAGGTGCCAGGATCTGCCATATAACACAAGTACTCAGGTTACTCCAGAACAAGTACAAATACGACTCTTTCATTGTCCATGTTGGTGTGATTGACCTGAGCCGTACCTTCCCGGAGACATGAAAAGAGACATGGAAGAGCTCTTTGATCACATAGCCCAGGCCAGTATGACCCTGATCTTGAATAGCATCTTGCCATCACCAAAAAAGATACCACAGTATAAAGAAAAAATAATCAATTTCAACAATTGGCTAAGCTTCTGGTGTCATTCAAAGGGGATCCAGTGTCTGTCAGCCTGGGATGACATGCTCGACAAGCCACGCTGCTTTGCTAGAGACGGCTTCCACCTGTCACTCTAAGCCTTTCGTATACTGGCCAAGGCTCTTGCCAGCCCTGGAGTGCCTTTTTTAGGTAAGGCTCCAAAGACAAAACCCACCGCCGTAAATAGCACAAGTAACAAAAAACTGAGGGTAATGCTACTCAATGCCAGAAGTCTAAACCTCAAAATGCACGCACTCTAGGCACTCCTCAGTATGGAGAAAATCGATATATGTGCAGTAACAGAAACCTGGTTTAAGGCTCTAGAGAGCACCCCAGCACTACCAGGCTACAACTCATACCATACATTTTGGCCAAGAAACCCGGACTGAAATACAAAATGCGGGGGCGTATCCATATTCATCAAGGATACCCACTCCTCCAGGTTAGTGGCACAGCACGATGCTTCAGAGATCATCCACGTGCAAATAACAACGGGCAAAACTGCAATTCAATTTGTGGCTTGCTACAGATCACCCACCATGTCTCAGGACCCCCATTCTGCATTTCTGAAAACACTGGGAAACATAAAGGTCCTACCAAACACCCTGGTATTGGGTGATTTCAGTTACCCAAACATTAACTGGGAGAACTACTCAAGTACCAGTTCCCTTGTCCAACATTTCCTAGAATTTATAAACTCAAACGCCCTGGATGAACTGGTCAACACCCCCACCAGAAGTGACAGCATATTGGACCTGGTCATCACCAACATGGGCGACTGGTGTTCCACACTGGAGGTCAACTCCTTGCTAGTTAGATCTGACCATAAACTAATCACTCTGGATATCCACTTTCCGCCCCCACCCCCGGTCAAAGAAACCACCGTGAAAAACTTTTCAAAAGCAAACTTCATGTTACTTAAGACCGAGGTGGAAAGTTTCAAAGCCCCCCATGCTAAAGGATAACGCTGCTCAAGCTGCAAAATCGTTTACTAATGCACTCTATGGGCACCTACAAGAATCCATGGATCATGCTATCCCAAGCAAAACCAAGACTCACTCCTCCAAGAAAAGGAAATCAGTCTGCTGGACCCCTGCCATAAACAAGCTATACAATAGGAGGAAACTAGTACAGAAAAGAGTAAAATCCCAAGAAGGGAAGACATCCCTGATCAGTATCAGCAATAAACTATGATCCCTCAAAATCATCCAAGGCTAGCTTCAAAAGAAAAATTGCCAAGGACTCCAAGGATAACCACAAGGCATTCTTTACCTATGTCAAGAATCTAAGTGGCAATTCTCAGATCTGCTCAGAGTTAGTGCAGAATGGCAGAAAAATACACTGAACCAACCGATATCGCCAACATCCAGGCAGACAGGTTCAGTGCAAACTTAACCCCCCCCTCTCACCCCCAAAAGGGCCCATAACTATACCAGAAGAATGTAGTGCCCGTGAAATTGCAGACACTCAGGTTAAAACATCCCTCTCCCTTCCCCAAAGCCTAACACACAGCATCAATGGGAGCGGGTGGTGTCCTAGGCTGCATCCTACACGAGCTCAAGGATGAACTAACCCCTCACCTAAACACACTGTTCAAACTCAGACTCTCCACAGGCTATGTGCCCATAGAGTGGCGCACAGCAATGGTTATTCTGCTCCACAGAGGTGGAGCCACAACAGACCCTGGGAACTATCGCCCTATAAGCGCGACTAGCTTGGTCTGCAAGGCTATGGAGCGTATCATCATGGATCTCATTAACAGAGACATTGGGAACCGCCAAACACTGGACCCTACCCAGTTCGGCTTTGTTAAGTGCAGATCATGCCTCCTAAACCTGGTGGACTTCTTTGAGACAGTTGCCAAGGCGATAGATGAGGGAAAGGTGATCCACACAGCCTACCTAGACCTCAAAAAGGCCTTCAACAACATTCCCCATTCTGGTATTATAGACAAGCTCACCAGCCTGAACATAAACCCGTACGTCACGAGATGGGTTGCTGTCTGGCTCACGGACAGAACCCACATGGTAAGAGTTGCGGGAGCTAGGTCTGACTCTAAGCCGGTTACAAGTGGCATTCCCCAGGGCTCAGTCCTTGGAACATTCCTATTTGGCATATACTTCTCAGAGGTACAGGCAAGGACAGGAGGTCTATAGCTGACCAAGTTTGCAGACGGCTGCAAACTAGGGGCTATAATTGACTCTCCGGCTGGCACACATCCTCCAGAAGGATCTCACTGAGTCAGATATCTGGTGTCAAAACCATGGCCTCAAGCTAAATGCCAAGTGCATAGTCATCCCCTTTGGAAAAAAAACAAAATAACTACCACATAGGTGGTAGCCCCCTAAATATGGAAGATGTAATAAGGGATCTAGGGATCCAAGTAGATGGTAATCTCTCCTTTGATAATCACAGTGGTTAGAAAATCCTTCTGTGTGTCCCACCTAATCACAAAAGGGTTTGCATCCAGATTAAGAGACGTCATTGTGCCCCTCTATGCATCACTCATCAGACCCATCATAGAGTACAACACCCCATTTGGGATGTACCTTACAAGACACCTGCAACAGCCATCAGCCATAAAGACCACAGAAGTACCTCTTCAAGAGGATCACTGGTCTCAAACAGATGCCCTATGCAGCTCGACTGAAGACACTCCAGCTGTACTCGGTTGCATACCGCCTACTCAGAGGTGTTCTATGCCTGACATACAAGGCCATGTCCAACCCAGAATAGATGAACATGCTCCACCTAAAGAAAACCATACCCCCTCGAGCCACACGCTCTAGGGATCTAAACCTCATTGCAACAATAAATAGGATATGCTGGAGGGATAGATTCCTGTCCCAGGGACTTCCCATGCTCTGGAACAAGATTCCAATCTATGGCAGAGCTCCTCGCTAATAGAAACATTGATGAGTGGATGGGAAACATAAAGTTTCCCCTGGGGATCACTTCAATGGCTGTACTGGACAGAGGCACACAGAACTAATCTAATGGAGCGGCGAAAGCCAACACATTCCAGCTAGGCTTATAAATGCCTTTGGGCAGATAGCCTAGTACCTACCTATGAACCTATAATGCTGCCAAGAGTGAATTTTAAAGTTCTATTATAGAATTCGATTAGGTTAGCGCATTTGAATTCCATGACTTCTTAGGTATTACAAGTGGGGTTTTCTGAGATTTTGAAGGTGAAAAGTCACTAGTTTACAGCCTGACTTAACCAGGGGAGGAGATACCATGGTATTAGTGCATGCAGAGGCTGTATTTGTAAATACTAGATAAATAATATTATGCCCTCTAGTGGGTTTCTTAAGTATCTAAACCAAGATTTGTTGTTTTTTTAAATGTAAGAACTTCTGTGCATACCCTGTATTGGAAGTATAGGTGCTTTAGTTTTTATTGAAGGATAACCAAAGTCTACCATTATAGCATAATTCTTGTTTATAAGCAATTTGTTGAGTAGTTTCGGAATCTACATGATTGTCTGACAAACATACAGGTTGCTCTGTAACAGGATATAAGCTGATAGTTTGTCCTGTTTAGGATGATTTGGAGTTCTGTAAGTTTAATTTGTGGGTCAGTGTAAATCTGCTTGGAGGTGATAAGGTCTTTAATAAATAAGTAAACGCCACCACAGTTGCATTCCATCCTGAAGTCATTGTAGGAACAAATCCCAGATGTGGAGGGAATGCTTTATTTACATTTAAACCATGTCTTGCTAGTTCCTCAAATATGGATGTGTTCCAAATGCAATAGAGCTTCACGATCAGGCACTTTGTTGTTGAAACTTGTAGCATTGAGCAGAGCCACTGTAATATGACTTGGTTTTGGGCTTGGTATGTTTACTTCATTGGACTGTCCATTAAGCTAGAGTCTGCCTAAAAGGAACTGTGGGGACAGCAAAGGATTTAGCCAGTATGCTGAAATCTTGGAATGAGAGGTGAAGCCAATTATATTTTAAATTTTATCTAGGTATCATTCTTGGCGAAGGAAGGAATCCACTGGGGACCAGTGTCTTACCCGCATCTGTGACATTCACGGAGAGTTCCAGTACATCATTCTGCATATCCCTTGGGTTTTACACCCCAGGTCATTTAACTCCCACCTGGACCACCACAATGTTAAAGTCGTATTTGCCAGTTGAAAGGGTTTTTAGAGCCCTTTTGATGTCAGAAGTCCTTGCACCGGAAAGACAACTCTTCTGTACCTTTTGTCCAGCTTAGTGAGCAGAGAATGTATGCGCCTAATTATAAACTCACCTATCATTAAAACATTTTTCTTAGTACAAGGGTTTGGAGTCAGATTTAAAGTGATTTGACCATTGGCTATTTTAGAACTTTGCCCTGTATGTGAGTTAAAGTACCTCCATTTTAACTACTGACATAAGCAGTTTAGTATATTTCTTTGTTGTATTTGTTAGTTTACAGTATGCTTAAGAATGGTACTATACCTGAGATATAAGTTCAGATTTTGAGAGAAGGTATTTTCTTATGAGTTTCAACATCTAGTAAATTATAAGATTGGCATAATTAAACTATTTGTTGATGGTTTTAATGTAATTATTTGTCTCTCTTTATACCTGATTTCAGATCACATCAGTTCCCATCCAGTGCTCTAATCACCTGATCAGACTACCTAATGCAGGAAAGGCAACCACGCTGCCCTGTCCCTGTTATCTTGGAGGTCAGGTCATTTGAATAGACTAAAGTAGGAGTACTGAAAATAATTTGGAAGCAGTCCACACACACACACACACACACACACACACACACACACACAAAACTAATACAATGTACATGGGTCTTGTATGCCATTTTATTCCATTTACTTAATCTTTGCTAACCAAATAAGATCTGCTAAGCACAAATTATTCTTCTCAGGTGACACTAAATTAATTCCCCAAACCCCACAGTATGTAGGGAGGGTTTGTAGGAATCAGTTTAGGTTTGTAGGGCATAGCCACTTTGCACCTTGTTGTCTTAAGTCACTATGCTGAAATATGCCTGTTGGAAGTTGACCCTCTTATAGTACTGGTATCATTGACGAATGCAACATTCTGAACAGGAACGTTTTAAGTTAGTAATACAATGCACAAGTTATGTGAGTTTTCTCAATCACTTGATCAGAACAGATCTTTTATCCAGCAAATTGTGATGTGGGTGGCTTATTATTTATGTAGTAATACAGGACTAAGAAAGGTGTAGTACATCGGTACTTAGTTTTATATGACCCAAAAAGGAATCTAATGGAAGCACACAAAGTAACACAACTAAATGCAGCTGTTTGGTAGTGACACACATTGCAGTTTGAGTAAACTGAAGTGGCATATGACAAAAGCAAGATGATGAACCAAAATAGTAAAAGCAAGGTCAAATAAGCTTATCAAGGCCTGGAAAAGGGAGGATGTAGATATGAGAAGTGTCCCATTGCATATTCTTCATATTGATCACTGCTGCAGTAATTTAAGCTATATAGGTTATATTCTGCAATGATATAGTAAATGTCCAGTTCTAATGCTTCAGGGCACCTTCCACATTCTCAAATTATGACAGGTTTGGGTGTCAAGCCCTTCAAAGCTTTCCTGCTACTGAATAGTATGCCCCTCCAAGGCTTTCAGGGATTGATGGTCAGCACGTGCTGTTCCTTTGCTGGGCAGATAAGTTCCTTTCAGGAAAAAACTTCCATTTAAAAAAATCTGTTTAATAACACTTTCCTGTTCAGTCACTAGACTGTGTTGTACTTTTAAGTGGGAACGCTCTTTTTTTTCAGTCTGTTTAAAAATTGTTTAAAGTGTTGTGACACGCCAGCTGTTGATTTGGTCTGGGTCTTGCTATAGACTATCTTAGTGTCTGGGGGTTTTTTAAAATTGCACACAGTTTGCATTCATCAGCAAACTTGGTTAGACACAATCCTTTGATATATATTTTCACTTCTGAGAAGAATATGCCAAAGAGCAGGTGCCTAGGACAGAACCGTATAGAACCTTACTAGTGACAATTCATTTGTCAGAGGAGGTAGACCTTCCTTAACAGTGGAGGTTCTGTCCTATAGTCAGTTGGCTATCTAGCAGACAACATATGGGTTTATATTGACTTGGGAGCGTGAAATTGACTATGTAGAAATGGATTACCTTCTACAAAACAAACTGAGAAGCATGGAGAAAAGCCACAGGAATATGCATTTAATTAGGATGAACACTTTCATTTTTCAAAAGAAACTTCATCAGTGCTTGCTGTGTTTTTAGTTTTGTTAGGTTTTTTTTTTTTGCTTCTTTTGGTTGCCTTCTATGAATTCATATTAGTTTGATCTTGTGTTTGTAGGTCACCTTGGTCATTTTTATCAGCACAGCATTTTACATATGATTGAAGGTTAATATTTCAGGTTTCACTTTGGCCACTTTGTGTGATAATACTATTAAGGCTATTATGAATGCCTCCAGGATAAATTCCATGGAAATACTGAAGAGGGTGTTGGATGTGTGGTGCTTGGCACTTAGCTCCATGGGACCTGATAATTTCACTTGTTGTCTTCTACTAATATTTATGGTTTTAGATACTGCAGATATAATCCAGTCCAAGGGATGTGATAAATGATGGGGGAGATGTCTGTTTGGGTTGGAGGCGGTTAATTATGACTGAATTTGTCAGTGAGGATATTAGCAATAACATCTGGGTCAGAGTGGGATACTGTATTTGATGTATGTTTGGCACTGTAGTAGGCATTATGTCTGTTTCCTCTTGCAACTGAAGAAGGTTTCATGGTTATTATTAGATGGTTATATTTAGACATTGGTAGTGACCCTGAGTTCATACCTAGTCTTTCAGTTTTTGTTGGCATTTGTATTTATATGCAAGTTCTTTTTTGTAATGGGACAGTGAGGATTTACTACAAATAGCCTGAAGTCTTTCTTTTTTGTTGCACAGTTTATTTATATGCGAGTACTACTATGCAAGCTTATTTCTGAGTTTACTATTCTGATGCCAAATGGCAACAGGCTCCTTGATACATCTGTCCATAAGTGAGTAGATTTTAGAGTATGTAGTAGGATCAAGTAACTGGGTTGCTAGAATTGTACAATGTTTTATTTGTCAAGAAATCTGTAAATAAGTGGAGGTTTTATTCTGGATTAATAACAAAATACTTTTACATCTTTTAATGTTTAAAAGTTGTTTTCAAGTGAGAAGCTTGCTAGATGGTAGCTGGATTTTGAAGGCAGGCATTGCAAGGGCATGATCAATAATGTGAAGGCTGCCAGCTTAGCCAGATAGAATTGTGCAGATAATTCTATCATTTGTAAATATGAATGTTGAACTACAAGGAAATACTGTGAAATCTTGCAATACAAGCTTGTTTTCTTAAATGAAAGAATATGCTGTGAAATGTTGAACTTAAAACAATGTAGCAACATTGCCCTCTGCTGTAAAGAAAGCTGTCATGCATTTCTTGTCTGTCCTTTGAAGTTAAAATTATTTCACGTCTGTCCCTTTGAAATAAAATTTGGAGTCGGTGAGTCTGGAGTGAAGCATCCTGCATATTGTTTTAACTTAAGGAAAAATTACTAGAGTTTACATGTGGAGTGTCTTTTATAGCTGTAGTTTCCTGCAGGTGCAAGATACCAAAAATGTAGTATCTGGCACGTGGGAACCCCAAGAAAGTATAAAATATGATTTAATGGGAATCAGGACTGAAGATAGCAATTTAAACAGAGAGAATCAGAAGGCATTAAGCATTTTTGCCTTGACCATCCAACTCATCAGCACTTTGCCTGTTTTCTTATGTAAGTTATCTTAAACATGTGTTTTCTTTTAGAAATAGCTAGGAACTAGAAATATTATACTGTGTTTTTCTGTGATGTCAGAACTGTACTACTGAATTATTTTAAGTATTTCTCTGTGATCTCTGAACTCTTCACTAGCACTGTGTAGTAAGTATTGTCTTGTGTTTTTAGTATTTATTATTAAATATTTTAAAACCTTTCAACTGTGGCTGTTTTGCATAGAGATAATTTAAACTCTACAGTACATTGCATATTTATAGTGATTACTGTACCAAGTCACTCCAGTAAGCCTTGACTGTTTAGTTATACTACCAATTGAATAATAATATTGCACAGTAATAATTGGACACCCTTTTAAGGGCCTTTGAGTAGTTGATAAATATTAGCAGGGTGGTGGCAGTGATTTCTACAGTATTGTCTGGGTAAAAGGAGCACAGCTGGAGAACCTGTGCCAGCCTTCCCCAGGAGTATCTGTGTGGTTGTATAAACTCTTATCTCAAAGTGTGTGTGTCAGCTACTTGGGCAGGGACACAAAGCACTGGTTGGACAGAGAGGGTGCTGGAGATTTTAGCTTACCCAGGTGGCTGAGGTCTGGACCCTATAGCTGTGCCAGTGGGGAGTCTTATTGGGGACCTGGATTGCAGGGGAGCAACCAGCCCCGGACTGACTGTGATCTCTGTATGCTCTTAAGGGAAATTGCACTTTACTGTGTATATTTGTTATCCTTTCCTCATCTGGTGTTATGGTGAGGATTGAGGCTCCTTGATTGCTGGGCACAAATAACACTGCCACTCCTGCTGATGAGGGGAATAGTTTGTTCAAAGGAATTAGAAGTAAAAAGTGAGGAATCTTTGAGCATATTTATTGCTAGTTATATAGGTGTGCCAGTTTATAGTGTGATGTCACCCATAATTTGTATTTGGTTGGATTGAGAGATGTTCAGTCTGAATTATGATCATGCTCAGAAATAACATAGAAGAGGACCTACAGTTGGCAGTGATATGGTATGCAGGAGTTTCCTCGTCCCCTATACATTCCAGTATTTCTTCATGCATGATTTGTCAAGAAATAATATTTTATCTAAAGTATATAAATATACCTCCACTGACCCTGTGGGCCTGACTGCTGGGTGAACACTGAACCTTGGCAAGCTGGAAGTTTCTTTAACTACTCAAATATGTATATCTTAAATGTAGAGGAAGACCTCAGGCTCAGACAGTTTGCTATTTAACCTTCCAGCATTGAGTTATACCTTAATATTCAGAAAATTAGAATTTGATGACTATGTATGTTCATGAGCTGAACTTTGACAAAGTTTTGTAGCCAATAAGGGAAAGCCATGAGATGTTAAGTGCAGCCCAAAATCACAGCCAGATACATGCTGAATCCACCTAAAATGACACCAGTAAATTAGCCAGTTGGTAAAGCCTGTTATTTTTTCTTCACATTTAGGCATCACTCATGGTGATCTTAGAATACTGTCCAAAACAAATAACTTCCCTTCTTTGGAGGTATGAAAGAAGAGATAAATAATGGTTCTCTGCATCTCCTCCAGAGATGAGTGCCTACGCTTATTCTCTCCTATGTGGGCAACCACAAGGTCATACTCATAATTAGGACAATGAAGAGTTCTGAGGATCCTTGCATCATCCATTACCCTATAATCAGAGAGAAAACTTGGCGATAACCCCCTCCTTTTTGTGTGACAAGTTCAGTGTCTCTGTCTAAATATAGAATCATGAATTAAAAGGACAAAATGACTCTGTAAGCCTATGAGACCTTAAGTAGCAAGCTTGTGGTTGTGTTGATTTGTAACAGCGCTCTGTATGTGTGAAGCAGGTGTAGATGAGTATATGTATGAATCCCTGGGAGTATGACATGATTTTTAACCACTTTAGCATATGTTGTTTTCAATAGCAAGCCTAGAAGCTAAATATTTACATCTGTTTTACGTGGAATCAGAGTGGTACAAAAGAAGATTTATCAGTAAACATAAGGCAGTTGCTACACTGCCTCAAAATTGCTAGAACTAACAAACTGGCAGCAGAAGTGGTATAAGCAAGCCTACAGCACTACTGTTTTGTTGTAGTAATTAAGAAAGGGTTGCTAAGAATGAAAAACAGCAGTGATTTGCCTTTTGCCTAATGCTTAGTAGCTAGTCTCCTTATAGCTGAAAACAGGAGTCCATGCCTCTCTGCTGCTTTTTTCATCAGGAGCAATTCTTCCAAGCTGTTTGCTGAGAAGTGGGTTGCAGGTTGTCTTTACAATGAGTAGTCACATCCCAGGTGTTGCAAAGATCTGCAGGCTTGTTGTAGTCCTCTCTTGATGGATTCACTGTGTAGCATATTCTGCAGCACAGTAAAAACAGGTGCCATGCAACGTTTCTTGTCCAAAATTTAAACTGAAGAGATTCCCATCAAAACAGTAGCTAGACCATTCAAAGAATTCACTCTCTCTGCCAGACCATTCAAAGAATTCACTCTGTCTCACTCATACACACACACGCACACACACACGTACCATACAATCAGAGAGGGCATCTGATCTATGTCCCAGTTTCTTCTCTCCCCAGGAATAAGTGGCAATAATCCCAAGTGAGCTCTTGAAGATCAATTTGCAGGTAATTCAGTTATTGGTAGCCTCTAGGAAGGAATCTGTCAATGCATTCTGTCTTTTGATTGCAGTAAAACAGTAGTACCAATCTCAAGCTGGTCCATGGGGATCAATTTGAAGACTCTCTAGCAGTCAGTAGTATAAGTCTTCATGTTGAAGATTTTTGAAAGTAATCTGGAAAGGGGGGACAAAGTTACAGGGACTGCAGTAAAGACTAAATTGGTGAGAAGACACAAAATGGATGGCAACTGAATTTTATAAATTCAATTAGAAATCCCTCACAACATGACTCTACAGTGCTCATCAACATGAGCAGATGAGTTAAGTCTAGGAAGAGCTTCCAAAATAAAATCTACACAAGAAGCAAGCAACTCAAGACCACTGAGCCTAAACGTAAAACCGGAACTGGGTAATCGGGTCGGACACCATCCAGAATGAACAAAAAGCATCTTTACCTGACAACTCACACAGATTAAGCCTTGTCCTGTTCTGTTTATGTTAAATTGTATGCTAATTTTCAAGCTCCTCCCACAATTCAGACAGTGTTTATCCCTTTGTACTCAAAACTACTAGACTAAAAGACCTAAATTTTGCTTGCAAAACTAATAAGACATGTTGAAAAGATGGATATGTTTCTCAGAGAATTCCCATTCTCTGGAACAGGCTCCCCATCCACATGAAGCAGAGTTTCTATCTGTCCCTATTTAAGCACAACTTGGACCTATGGATGGATAATCAAAAATTCACTTCTGGTCTGGCTCCCATGTCTCTCGACAGAGGCAATCAGTAAGTCACCCCCTTTAAGTAAAATATAAATTAAATTTGTGGGCCATGTTTGAGTTGCATGGCTAGGCTGTTAAGGGCCCTAGTTGTTAGCATAGAATACACCTATGGATATAACACAAAAGTTTGCTAAATTGCTCTAAGATCTTTTTTAAAATGATCATTTAGAAGAGTTCCTTAAAAATGGCATAAACAAAAATAAAATGTGAGCAAAAGATAAAATAATTACATCTCACTTTTCAGAGGGTGAGGCCCACCCCATCAGCAAAGTTGAGTCTTTTAAAGGGCAGTAAGATTTTGGTGATGTGTTAATTTGATATCCAAGAATGTGTACGTATGAAGAATGTAATGTATTGTAATATGTTTTAGAAATAAATGAGAAGTTGTATTTCACTTGACAAAAAAAATAATACATCCTTGCATATTGCTACACAATGAATCCTTTTTAATCCCAGCAATGCTTCCAAAATGTATCTGACAAGTTTTGATACCCTGGAGTTATTTAGAGCCAGAACCTGTTGCAGTTTGATCTCTGCAGGAACTGTCTGGCAAGCGAGACACTTTGCCCCATACCATTCCAGCTTGACAGTTTAACAGTTATGTATGTACTACAGAAGCTATGGGCCACAGGTAGATGTAAAGTGAGGCAGACCTGTAGAGTATTGAGCAGTACTGTTGTGAAAAATAGAAGCCTATACAGTTGATAATGGACTTTTCTTTCTCTACCCGTACCCCTTATCTGCATCGGCAATTATTATTCATATACTACAGGTATGTTCTCAAAATCTAATGTTGGGACTTGTGTTCTGTTATTGTTCAGATATTTAATTGTTTACAATTAACATACCTTGCTGAAATACCATTGTTGGTGGCCTGTTGCCACACATTAACTGGCATGCTATTAAAATTTGGACTGTTATTCCAAATTTGCATGTGTTGTTTACTATGCAGTTGTGTGAATGCCACTGTTCTGGGTTAATTGGAACACCCATGCATGCTGTTATAACTAATTTTGAAATGTTTTATTTATGAGTAACCAATACATATTGAAAAACCTCAACACCATAGCACATTTGGGAAGGCCGATCCCGACGGATGCACCTGTCCCACCTCATCTGGCCATGGCACCGGGCCCCGGCACATCTGGGACACAACCTAGAACAGGCCCCTTCTGCTAGTCCTGCACCACCCTCAGGTGGAACCATTTAAGGGACAGGGCCTGTCCCCCTGGGCACTGGCATAGAGAGGAACCGGTCACCCGCAGGAAGTTCCAGGGTATGGTCTGCATTGTCATCTTCTCAGAGTTGGATGTACACCTGCACCAGATTGAGGTCAAACTGGAGTAACTCAAGGGGCAGCCTGCTCCTGTTTTCCAGTCCCCAGCACAGCCACCTTCGGGCCCATGAAGGTGCCGTGGTGACTGCCTATGGGTGGAGATCTCAGTCCCACTGTATCCATTTGGGGGCTTACGGGCCACTGATTCCAACCACCCTTCCTGTCCAATGTGTTTACCCCCCTCATGTGTTATATACTGCTCCTGTCTGCTGTCTTGTGTTTCTTGTCTATTTGCGAATGCAACCTATCCTACCCAACCTTCTCCCCCAACATACTTACAGCCCTTTCCCAACATACCACTCTAAAAAAAAAAGGGGGGGGGGACATCTGTCCAGCAAAAAAAAATCATTGCCCCATACATATCTCTATATTTCACCCCCATGTACAGTGACATTAATCAATCTACCCTCAAATGACTCTACAAATGTATGTTTCCAACACCCCTCCCTGTGGGGTGTGATGCTGTAAATTCCAAATTTTCCATATCATTCACAGCTGTTGCTGCAGAAGAAATGTAGAGCTATGATCTTTTCCTGTACCCGTCCTGCACATCCCTAGCTGTTTTTCTTAATGTTTTACCCCGTGCTTGCCCCCATTTTAACACTTTCCTATCACCCTTTTTTTCTTTTTTTGAAATTAGCATGGTTTAAGCGGCAATAACCAGCGCCAAGTGAAGCCAAGCAGGACTAAGATCTTTTGGCATCACTTAGCATCATGCAAACCCGCGCAAACCCACTTAGAACTGCTTGAAACTGCTTCTGTTCTGCCCAGCAACACAATAGACAGGACTGGCAGGTCTCATACCCAGGACCCTGTGCACTGCAGTCAGAGCAATGTACCACTACACCATATGAGCTATGGGAATTTGTAATGCTTTTACAAGCATATCATGCATTACAGTTATTTAACATAAGGGAAAAATACACATCCCTGGCAAGTCTTAAACCCAGGACCCTGTTCACTCCAGTCACAGCAGCTACCTGTACTCCGCATGAGCTGTGAGAATTAGTAATGCTTCAATAAATATATCATGCAGGATGGTCATCCAACATTAGGGAAAAAAAGTGTGGAATTAGTAATGTTATACACATTATATATATATATATATATATATATATATATATAGAGAGAGAGAGACATTAGTAATACCATGAAATACCATAAAATATAGCCACACCTTAACCACGGTCTAAAAGTAAAAATGGTTTAATACTTAATGTACCACCTATATTCCTACAAGTATAATTACAAGTATAATTAATGTTATACTTTTTATGCTATTGAGCCCTAGTGATAGTATTTACATTAATGCACAATTTTCTATGTGGATGTTTTTATTTTGATATGTATATTCATTTGTTTATATATTTTTATTATTTATATACATTTATTAGTAATTTTAAAATTATAAATTATAAAATATATACAATTCATCAAGTATATTCATGATTTGTTATACTTTTATAATTATTTTAATGAGGTTGTGCAGGGCAGCTTTTTTGGCGCCAAGCAAGCTATTTATTGAACCAATTAATTGGTATCATGTGGTTCTGAAGAAGTCTGCTGTAGGCAGGTGAAAGCGCTAAACCTGTTTTTTTTCTGTGTGGAGCTCTGTGTGGTTTATGTGCAATAAACTTGTTTTCTAGCCCTAGTGGCCTCCGATTCTTGGATTATTGGAATTTATATTTTGTAACCTTTATTCCTGCTCGAGCAACTGGGATTCTGTTGGCTGTTGGTTTTTGTTTTTAAGTTTGGATTCCTTTGGTTCACTTCTTCACATTCTGAACTACAGTCAGAGGATCACAACACTACACCAAGTCAGCTCTGGGGAATTGCTGATGCATTTGCAAATATATCATGCACTACACGGGTGTAACTGTAAGGAAAAACAGACATTGGTGACAATTTGGCTACCCAGAACCATTTGCACTACAGTCAAAACAACATACCAGTAAGCTAACTGACCTCTACAGTATAACAACTGTTTAACAAACATATCCTGATTGCCAGTCACACACTACTCCTATATACACTGCCCCAAATCACAGTGTACATGGAATCCAGAGATTTTAAGGGACATGTCTCAGTCTGCCCCTACAAACATATACAGCTGATGGACCCCCAGCAGCATGCACATTCAGATAGAAAAGGATCTATGACACTCGCATCTGCCCCACTCCCTACTCAGCCCAACTACACTGCTACACAGTCTTGAAAGTCTGATAACAATGGCCAGACATGCATAACTCTCAACTGTACAGATTTCCACAGAATGTCCAGGGTTTATGCCCATATTTATGGCCTCTTCCTCATATGATTCCTGGAATTCTGCTAAATCACTGGGATGATTTCAGAAGTGAAGTCAGTAAATAATGATATACCATACCACTCAACCTCTTGGTGCAAGAAATATGGGCAAAGCCTGACCTACTTGGGGTCAGAGGCCCCAAAATGGGGACATATTATAAATATTGGTGTTATAAACTGAAAAAGTTGCAGAGTGGCAGGGTTTGTTTTAACATACATATTCTGAAGGATATGAAGTCTGAAACACAAATGGATGTCATTATTTAGTGACTTCAATCCTGAGATCATCCTAGTGATTAGCCAAAAAAAAAAAAAAAACACAATTATATGAGTAACATACCAAATACAATAGGTAAACTTCTGGACATTCTGTGAAAATCTGGACAGTTGAGAGATATGTCATATACATATCAGTGTCAGACTTCAAATCTTGCAGAAAATGCATGCCCAGACAAACCCTGTTAATCTAGCAGGTTTCTAACTGTATAACAGCAATACTGACAATTTGTCTTTAATTTTGGAATTTTATTCCCCATTTTGTTGGGCTTTCTCCACATTTCTTGTGCTAAGAGGTTGACCGGTATGCAGATACAGCATACAAAACTGTGGACATAGCACATCAATCCAGCCAGTGGGCTGTATTTCCACCTGCCCTCTGTGATGCTGTAGCTCCCACATGTCCATAATGTCCTCCTCACAGGCAGTAAAAAGGGGCAAGACCCACATGAAGGACTTCATTATAGTACTGTATTGCCATGCCATTGGCTAATGGAAGGGCAACACAGCTGTTTTGGATGCAATTAGCAAGTGGAAGGCACCAATTGGTGCACAGGCCATCACCTGCTCATGAGCATTACCTACAAAAGGCAAGCTGCTGCCTATGCAAAACAAGTCTGAACCTTTCTCTGCAAAGACAGACTGTAAATATAGGAAGCAAGACTTCTGGATTACTCTAAGAAAATACTACAGCAATATAACAGGTATGTCAAACAATTAAGTATGTAATGGAATGCAGATGGGGGTGCCATAATGGGAAATAGAAGTTAAACAGTAGATCTCAACAAGACTTGCTGGACTGACATGTTGCTGTCCAGCACCTATTGCCATCCCTGCTGGCTATGTCTGTAGTGATATAGATCACAGCTCGGAACCCTGAGTCACCCCAGCAAAGGTCAGCTCACATATGGCCACTACTGGAGTCTCTGTTGTACAGTACTGACTGTGACACTGCCAGACCAGCTACCTGGAATGTTAATATTCATATGTCATATGTCAATACTGCTATGATAAATATGCTTGTCTTACCCTATATAGGTCTCTTAAATTTGTATGTGCATAGTAAACAACTGGCGCAGAAGTGTGTGTTGAACTCTGTTATATACTAAGCTCATACCTTTCAACTGTCCAGACTTTTGCAGACTGACCCCATGTTTGCCTCATATTTGTAGTAATTTTCTCATACAGTTGTGTTTTGTCTGGCAAATCATTAAAGACTGAAGTTGTAACATAATAACATACATTTGAATGTCAGATGTCATATCCTTCAGAGTATTCCTGTGAATGCAAAACCTACTTTGCTATTAACTGTCTAAGTGTGTTGCAACAGTATTTATAAAGTGTCACTATGTTTGGGCTTTTGCCCCCCATGTGTGTGCCTTTGTTCAGATGTCTTGCTCTAGCAGGTTGAGAGGTATGACTGAGCTGCAATAGTATAAACACAGTGTGCCATACTGACAAATAACAGAAATGTATATCAAGGATTACCCGTGCACATGTGTGTATTAATAGTAGTTGGAAGCCTCAAACATACAGACACGAGTTGCAAAATGTCAGGTAAATGAGCCGTACTTGTCTTACAAATGTGTAATCTTAGTTTCAGTGCATCAAACAGACATAAATGTCTACAGCTACACGTTGTTGTATTGCCTTGGAACAAAAAATAATTACTAAGTGTAAAAAAAATATATATGGAGCGGAACAAACCAAGCCTCGATACTGATGTCAAAGCATAAAAAGTCTTTTATTGTACAAAGATAAGCGCTTTCGCATCCATGCTTCTTCATATCAAAACAATAAATAAGACCATCTATTCTTTAATATATACTAAAATCAATTATTACAGGAAGCAATCACAAAAATCACTTAAAGTGATATAACACATGATAAACTAAAAATATAGTGAACTAAAAATATATATATGTATAAAAGCTGTTAAGTCTTCATATGAGCTTAAAACCTCATAGGCATCCTTATAACATATATAAAATTTAAAATATATATATATAAAATAAATGTTTAGAGCATGAAGTAATATTTAATGAAATGCAGTTTTATAATAAAATACTTCGCTTCCTATAAAATTGCAAACTTCTACATATTCTTTTCTAACTTCTTATACCATTGTTTATATGATAAATGCAGACATATAAATTGATGCTTAACATAAAAAATATACATAATATTTATCAAGATGACAACAGTAATAAATAATAAATATATATAATATATGAAAAACATGCATTATTTACTTTATTTGTCTACGCTTATTTAATAGGGGTTTAATGCTGGCCCATTCATTGAGCCCCTTTCCCCTATCTGCCCTGAGTAAAATTATCCAATTATTTTCTATATGCTCAGTATGATTTTTAATATCACCTTGTCGCATGGTAGTGGGAATAACTTGCAATACCTGAAATTTAAAAGTATGTGTATTTCCTACACTAACTACATGCTTCGCTAGGGCATTGTGCATCAAGCCTTTTTTTATGTGGCAAATATGCTCTCTAATCCTATCTTTAAAATATCTATTTGTTTTTCTCACATAAAATGATCTGCAGGTCTGACAAACAGCTAAATATACAACATTACATGTTGCACATGTGGCTTGAGCTCTTATAAAGAATTCTTTTCTTATATCTGGATGGTAAAATATAGTAGATTGTTCAATATACATACAAAAATTGCAGTTCTGACATGGTTGTGTACCATGTTGTTCTTCCTGTACTTTATGCCCTTTTTATAACACAATAATCGTCTCAGATTCTTTTTATTTTTATACAAAAAACTTGGCTTGGATCCTACTATCTGCTCAATTTTGGGGTCTACCTGCAAAATAGACCAATTCTTTTTAAATATATCAAAAATACTACTATTATCAGATGTAAAAAACATGGGTATCTTAAAACAATGCAGGTATTTTCAGTTGTATTTGGTCCAAAATATGGGGCAGCTTTACTTTTACGTTATTCAGGAAAATCTTTTAAACTTTCCAAGACTTCTCTCTGTGCATATCTCCAGACACATAATTTATCACGTAATTCACTCAATTCTTTATTAAAATTTTACTCTAACATGTTCAATCTAGATGCCCTAAGGCCTTGTCCCTTTATCAAATTTTTAAATATGTATGTGGGATGCATGCTAGATCTAAATAAAAGTGAATTACGATAGAATGATTTTCGGAATATACCAGTATTATCAACCCACCATTCAACTTTTCTATAAATAGATCCAAAAATTCAATCTTATTTATTGATCTGTTCATTGTGAATTTTAAGCATTCTGTTAGATTATTCATCTTCTCAAAAAATACATCTAAACTCTCATACGGACCTCTCCAAAGCATGAAGAGGTCGTCTACAAAACGCCTATAAAATATGACGTTTGTTTTAAACTCATCCAAAGTGAAAAGTGTTGTCTCCTCCCACTGTGCCAAAAACATATTTGCATAAGAATTGGCACAGGGGGTACCCATTGCTACACCTTCACATTGAATGTATAACTGGTCATCAAATAAGAACAAATTGTTCTCTAAGACCAGTTCAATGAAACAAGTAATAAAATCTATTTGTTTAGGTAAAAGTTCACTATTGACAGTCATGTAATTATGTATATATTAAATTCCTAAATCATTCGGAATTACTGTAAATAGTGACTGGATGTCAAATGTCACTAATATTATGTCTTCTATGTTATTTTGTGTCTTTAGATTATCATATAAATCAATTAAAAAGTGTTTAGAATCCCTAAGGACATATTTGTTCTTATTTATAACAGGTCGCAAATGCTTCTCAATATATACTGATAAATGTTCTGTAAGCCATCCATTGAATTTGTCACTTAACAATAGTTTCATTGATTGCACATAATGCTCTGAATCCATAATTACTATAAGGCCCCCTTTATCGACGGGTCATATTACAATAGAATCATTATGCATCAGATTTGTTAATGCTAGTCTTTCCTTATATGTTAAATTATTATTATTTTTATATTTTTATGTATTAGAAGTAGTTAAGAAGGACATTCGGGGTGGAAATTGGGAAGATACCATTGAATATAAAGAATTGCTATGGCAACTTCAGCTGGAATCGTATAATGAACCAGGTCTCAATAGTATAGTTTCCCTAGCCCCAGTATTGAAACGGGCAGCTAAGCTTTGAGCAGTATGTCCCTTCTCAAATCAAATGATAAAGCTACGAAAAAGCTCTTAGTTGATTTTTAGTTTTGTTATTAAGTAGTTCTCTATTTTTGAGTGGCAAAATTTAATTATGTTATTAAGAAACAAAATTATAAGTAAGCAGTTTATGAGGAATTAAGCTAGACAAAATCAATTTGAACTTTTAAAATGTCATAGTAGTGGAAATGTGCAATAGTTTGAAATGAACACTAGAGGGTGTAGGAGGTTAACCCAATTCAGCTAGATGAAGGCAGTTATTTAAAAGTATTTAAAAGTTTTTAATAATTATTTTTAACCTTTTAAGATTTTTTAAGTATGTGTTTTAACAATCATTATTGTAGTTCAGTGGGAAATGTTTTATTAAACCTTAAAGGTACAATAAGTAGAGTTATTTAATATAAATTGATCTGTTAGTATTTGCTGTGATAGTAACAAGGAGTTTTCAAAGTTTGGTATCTTGCAAGTCTAGTAAGGCTGAACCTGAATGAAATAGGTGTGGTTAATTAACTGTTTAATTAAATTCATTGAAAGTGTATTTAAATAGAATGTAGTTTTGTATGAGTTGTAGTGCATCTGAAGAAGTGTCCTAAACGAAAACGCAAGTGTGGAGACATAGCGTTTGTGCTTTCAACAGTCTTGGATTTTGTGTGCTGAACAGCTTCTGTATCTATTCTTTGTGTTTGTGCTTTCAACAGTTTGGACTTTGTGTGCTGAATAGCTTCTGGATTTTTTTCTGTGCCAGCCGGAACTGTGGTAATAAAATTTTACATTTTATTCAACAAGGTTGGTGTAGCCTTTCTCCTCTGGTGCTTATTTATCCAGGTCGCAAATGCTTCTCAATATATACTGATAAATGTTCTGTAAGCCATCCACCTCCTGCGACTATTGGTAGCATAGGTGGATTTATACTGTCTTTATGAACTTTAGGTTGCCCTTGTATGATCGGAATAAGTGGATCTTTTATAAATAGATAATCAAACGTATCTTTGGTAATGATGCCACCTTTATATATATATCTGTCAAAGTATCCATAACATGTGCTATGACATTGTTAGCTTCTTGTATTGTGATTAATTTATAGAATTTGTCACTTAACAATAGTTTCATTGATTGCACATAATGCTCTGAATCCATAATTACTATAAGGCCCCCTTTATCGACGGGTCATATTACAATAGAATCATTATGCATCAGATTTGTTAATGCTAGTCTTTCCTTATATGTTAAATTATTCCTAGAATTTCTTTGAATGTTGTTATTCTGTTAATCATAATAATTAAAAAGTTCTTCTTCTGTAATCTTTGAATATGCTTCAATCAATGGATGGTTATCTGGAATATAATTACTTAAACACTTAAAGCCTAAGTCTGTTTTCACTGTTACTGACCTATCCTCTTCTTTATCACTTTCAAATAGATATTTAAGCATGATATTTCTACAAAATACTTTAAGATCTAATATAGTATCTGTCCTCCTACTTTTGATAGTTGAAATAAAATTAAATCCTTTTTGAAGTACCTTACTTTCCTCATGTGACAGTATATGAGAAGAGATGTTTAACACTAATGATTCTTCCCCTTTGCCCACATTTTCTTGATAGTTTGAGTCTGGGTATATTCCCCAGAAAATTTCCTTTTCTGGCATCCCCGACTCATTGAACGCGTTCTTCTCCCTCCCCTCTCTGTTTTCACAGGTAAGGGAAAAGACATTTCTCCACTAACTGATGGAAGTAAAGTATGCTGTTTAGTCTTTGGTCTAACTACTGGCTGTACATCTAAAGTTGCAGTAGGTTTTAGCACTTCAACAATCGGATACAAGTTAGTTTGTTGTAAATCCGACTTATTAGTCTGGCTAATTTCAATAGCTTCAGTTTCATTATCAACCGTTGCTGGAATATTTCTCACAATTTTATGTGCATCATGGTCTCTTACATGTGCAAGATTAGCATTCACGTTACTCACAGTTGTCAAATTTAATTGTTCAATATTATCACTCATTCGTTGTGAAGGTCCCCTTTTTACATTTTGTGACACATTAGATGTAAGTTCATGTTCATTAACAATATCTAACATTTGATTTCGTCTGGGCCACGTGAAGACGCGACCCAGTCGAAAATCGTTAGTATCTCGTAGTATTTTATTCCTTTTTTGTTGTAAAAGTTTTCGTTCATATGCTGTAACGCTATCCAATAAAATTTCAAATAATGAATGCATTACATTAGATGGAAAATTTTTTAATAAATGTTCCTGTTTTTCTTTTATAATGTCAATCAATTTACATTCCTCGGGTTCAAAGAATTCGACAAGTAACGCCAAGTACTTGGCGCTTACCTCGAGGTTAAGTTGTTGCCAACGAGTTAGCAGCTCTGGATAATAAGTGCCTTGCGTTGGCATATTAAATACTCTTAATCCACGTGGAACAATCTTTTTCTCTAAGCAGTACTGAAAATGGTAGCGTTGAGCTTGCAGTCTTTTAAGTTTTAGAAGATCTCTTTCGATGTCATCCATTAGCAAGTTGCAAGTGTTCTAAGTCTTCGGTCGCTTCTACTGCGTCATCCGTTGAGGCGCCAAAGTCAAACTGCCACAAAGCACTTTTCGTGCAGGTCAGGTGTTGAAGAAATCTTTTTTGTAAATTCCACATTGGATTTTCTGGATTATAATCCAACTCTATAGATGCAGAGGAATCCATCGGCTTGGCCAAGGAGGTTAAAACAGCAATAAATGCCAAAAAGAATATAATAAAAAGTCCAAAGCACGCTGTTAAACCACTTAGTAAATGTTCCGTTCCAAAAGCAGAACAAAAAGTCATAAGTGTAAAAAATATATATATGGAGCGGAACAAACCAAGCCTCGATACTGATGTCAAAGCATAAAAAGTCTTTTATTGTACAAAGATAAGCGCTTTCACATCCAAGCTTCTTCAGATCAAAACAATAAATAAGACCATCTATTCTTTAATATATACTAAAATCAATTATTACAGGAACCAATCACAAAAATCACTTAAGTTCTTAAAGTGATATGATAACACATGATAAACTAAAAATATAGTGAACTAAAAATATATATATATATGTATAAAAGCTGTTAACTCTTCACATATGAGCTTAAAACCTCATAGGCATCCTTATAACACATATAAAATCTAAAATATATAAATATATATATATATATATATATATATATATATATATATATATATATATATAATAAATGTTTAGAGCATGAAGTAATATTTTATGAAATGCAGTTTTATAATAAAATACTCGCTTCCTATAAAATTGCTAACTTCTACATGTTCTTTTCTAACTTCTTATACCATTGTTTATATGATAAATGTAGACATATAAATTGATGCTTAACATAAAAAATATACATAATATTTATCAAGATGACAACAGTAATAAATAATAAACATATATAATATATGAAAAACATGCATTATTTACTTTATTTGTCTACGCTTATTTAATAGGGGCTTAATGCTGGCCCGTTCATTGAGCCCCTTTCCACTATCTGCCCTGAGTAAAATTTTCCAATTATTTTCTATATACTCAGTATGATTTTTAATATCACCTTGTCGCATGGTAGTGGGAATAACTTGTAATACCTGAAATTTGTAGGGGAAAGGGGCTCAATGAATGGGCCAGCATTAAGCCCCTTTATTATCCAGAGCTGCTAACTCGTTGGTAACAACTTAACCTCGAGGTAAGCGGCAAGTACTTGGCGTTATTTGTCAAATTCTTTGAACCCGAGGAATGTAAATTGACTGACATTATAAAAGAAAAACAGGAACATTTATTTAAAATATTTCCATCTAATGTAATGTATTAATTATTTGAAAGTTTATTGGATATGAACGAAAACTTTTACAACAAAAAAGAAATAAAATAATACGAGATACTAACGATTTTCGACTGGGTCACGTCTTGAGTGATAATATTGAACAAATAAATTTGACAACTGTGAGTAATGTGAATGCTAATCTTGCACATGTAAGAGACCATGATACACATAAAATTGTGGGAAATATTCCAGCAATGGTTGATAATGAAATTGAAGCTATTGAAATTAGCCAGACTAATAAGTCGGATTTACAACAAACTAACTTGTATCCGATTGTTGAAGTGCTAAAACCTACTGCAACTTTAGATGTACAGCCAGTAGTTAGACCAAAGACTAAACAGCATACTTTACTTCCATCAGTTAGTGGAGAAATTTCTTTTCCCTTACCTGTGAGAACAGAGAGGGGAGGGAAAAGAACGCATTCAATGAGTCGGGGATGCCAGAAAAGGAAATTTTCTGGGGAATATACCCCGACTCAAACTATCAAGAAAATGTGGGCAAAGGGGAAGAATCATTAGTGTTAAACATCATTTCTCATATACTGTCACTGTAAGGTACTTCAAAAAGGGTTGAATTTTATTCCAACTCTCAAAAGTAGGATGACAGATACTATATTAGATCTTAAAGTATTTTGTAGAAATATCATGCTTAAATATCTATTTGAAAGTGATAAAGAAGAGGATAGGTCAGTAACAGTGAAAACAGACTTAGGCTTTAAGTGTTTAAGTAATTATATTCCAGTTAACCATCCATTGATTGAAGCGTATTCAAAGATTACAGAAGAAGAACTTTTTAAATACTATGATCAACAGAATAACAACATTCAAAGAAATTCTAGGAATAATTTAACATATAAGGAAAGACTAGCATTAACAAATCTGATGCATAATGATTCTATTGTAATACGACCCGCCGATAAAGGGGGCCTTATAGTAATTATGGATTCAGTGCATTATGTGCAATCAATGAAACTATTGTTAAGTGACAAATTCTATAAATTAATCACAATACAAGAAGTTAACAATGTCATAGCACATGTTATGGATACTTTGATAGATATATATAAAGGTGGCATCATTACCAAAGATACGTTTGATTATCTATTTATAAAAGATCCACTTATTCCGATCATACAAGGGCAACCTAAAGTTCATAAAGACAGTATAAATCCACCTATGCTACCAATAGTCGCAGGAGGTGGATGGCTTACAGAACATTTATCAGTATATATTGAGAAGCATTTGCGACCTGTTATAAATAAGAACAAATATGTCCTTAGGGATTCTAAACACATTTTAATTGATTTATATGATAATCTAAAGACACAAAATAACATAGAAGACATAATATTAGTGGCATTTGACATCCAGTCACTATTTACAGTAATTCTGAATGATTTAGGAATTCAATATATACATAATTATATGACTGTCAATAGTGAACTTTTACCTAAACAAATAGATCTTATTACATGTTTCATTGAACTGGTTTTAGAGAACAATTTATTCTTATTTGATGACCAGTTATACATTCAATGTGAAGGTGTAGCAATGGGTACCCCCGTGCCAATTCTTATGCAAATATGTTTTTTGCACAGTGGGAGGAGACAACACTTTTCACTTTGGATGAGTTTAAAACAAACGTCATATTTTATAGGCGTTTTGTAGACGACCTCTTCATGCTTTGGAGAGATCCATATGAGAGTTTAGATGTATTTTTTGAGAAGATGAACAATCTTAACAGAATGCTTAAAATTCACAATGAACAGATCAATAAATAAGATTGAATTTTTGGATCTATTTATAGAAAAGTTGAATGGTGGGTTGATAAATACTGGTATATTCCGTAAATCATGCTATCGTAATTCACTTTTATTTAGATCTAGCATGCATCCCACATACATATTTAAAAATTTGATAAAGGGACTAGGCCTTAGGGCATCTAGATTGAACGTGTTAGAGTCAAATTTTAATAAAGAATTGAGTGAATTACATGTGTCAGGGGATATACACAGAGAGAAGTCTTGGAAAGTTTAAAAGATGTTCCTGAATTACGTAAAAGTAAAGCTGCCCCATATTTTGGACCAAATACAACTGAAAATACCTGCATTATGAAGAGTGAAACACCTTTTGTTAAGATACCCATGTTTTTTACATCTGATAATAGTAGTATTTTTGATATATTTAAAAATAATTGGTCTATTTTGCAGGTAGACCCAAAAATTGAGCAGATAGTAGGATCCAAGCCAAGTTTTTTGTATAAAAATAAAAATAATCTGAGACGATTATTGTGTTATAAAAAAGAGCATAAAGTACAGGAAGAACAACATGGTACACAACCATGTCAGAACTGCAATTTTTGTATGTATATTGAACAATCTACTATATTTTACCATCCAGATATAAGAAAAGAATTCTTTATAAGAGCTCGAGCCACATGTGCAACATGTAATGTTGTATATTTAGCTGTTTGTCAGACCTGCAGATCATTTTATGTGGGAGAAACAAATAGATATTTTAAAGATAGGATTAGAGAGCATATTTACCACATAAAAAAGGCTCGATGCACAATGCCCTAGCGAAGCATGTAGTTAGTGTAGGAAATACACATACTTTTAAATTTCAGGTATTGCAAGTTATTCCCACTACCATGTGACAAGGTGATATTAAAAATCATACTGAGTATATAGAAAATAATTGGATAATTTTACTCAGGGCAGATAGGGGAAAGGGGCTCAATGAACGGGCCAGCATTAAGCCCCTATTAAATAAGCATAGACAAATAAAGTAAATAATGCATGTTTTTCATATATTATATATATTTATTATTTATTACTGTTGTCATCTTGATAAATATGTATATTTTTTAAGTTAAGCATCAATTTGTATGTCTACATTTATCATATAAACAATGGTGTAAGAAGTTAGAAAAGAATATGTAGAAGTTTGCAATTTTATAGGATGCGAGTATTTTATTATAAAACTGCATTTCATAAAATATTACTTCATGCTCTAAACATTTATTTTATATATATATATATATATATATATATTAGATTTTATATATGTTTTAAGGATGCCTATGAGGTTTCAATCTCATATGTGAAGAATTAACAGCTTTTATACATATATATATATTTTTAGTTCATCATGTGTTATCATATCACTTTAAGAACTTAATTAAGTGATTTTTGTGATTGGTTCCTGTAATAATTGATTTTAGTATATATTAAAGAATAGATGGTCTTATTTATTGTTTTGATCTGAAGAAGCTTGGATGCGAAAACGCTTATCTTTGTACAATAAAAGACTTTTTATGCTTTGACATCAGTATCGAGGCTTGGTTTGTTCTGCTCCATATATATATATTTTTACACTTGTGACTTTTTGTTCTGCTTTTGGAACGGAACATTTACTAAGTGGTTTAACAGCGTGCTTTGGACTTTTTAAACATAATTACTAGTTTGATTATAATTACTAGGTTGAAACTGAAACAGTGTTTAGCTGTGTTATGACTTTTTGTCTAAGCCTACACCAAACATCTATATGAGCACCTACATAGCTGTATGGACTAAGCAATATCTGACTGGAAAAAATCATCTCCCCCAAGGTAGATTAAACTTATGTGGTGGACAGCAGCAATACAGAAACTCCACAATAGGTGGAAATATTGGCTGTACATGGCCAAGAAGGAGCAGGTGCCAAATTGGAAACTGTCTCACCTTTGTATGAACAAGCAATTAAGGTCACAGGTTAATTACGCTAAGGCTAACTTTGAGTACAAATTGGACACATCCACCAAGGCCAGTCACAAGATCTTCTTCACATATGTCTGCAATCTGAGGCAACACCCAAATCTGCTCTGTACTGGTGGTCAAGAGCACCACATACACCATTGATATAGCCAACCTGCTGCAGACAGGTTAAGTGAAAACCTCACCCCCTGTCCCCCATTAGTAAAGGAAGATATGCACAGCACCCCCCCCCCCATTATCAGGGGGTCCATAATGCCCTCTGAAAGGCAACAAACTGAGGTCTCCATGGGACCTGATGACATCCCTGGCTGCATCCTACATGAATTCAGGCATGATCTCTCGGCTCCATTACACACTGCAGTCAATGAAAGCCTGAGCACCAGTGTTATCCAATCTGCATGGAGGAGAGCCACTGTCATTCCTCTACACAAAGGTGGAGCATCCACTGACCCAGCCAGTCATATGCACATCAGCCTAACTAGCATGATCTGCAAGACCATGGAAGCCGTTATCAGTGACCTAATAATGAGGGACATCAGCAACCTCAAAATGCTTGAGCCCACGCAGCTTCGTGTTGTCAAAGGGAGATCAGGTCTGTTAAACCTGGTCGACTTCTTTGAAGTGGTCAACAAACACATGGATGACGGGAAGATGGTGCACACTGCCTACCTTCAACTAGCCAAAGCCTGACAGTAATCCCCAGTTGGCCGTAATGCATAAGCCTACACAGCTAGGAATCAACCTGTATGTTACCAGATGGGTAGCTAACTGGCTCAATGATAGTATCCACTCAGTCAAAGTAGTGGAAGCCCCGTCTAGTAGTAGACGCTTAAAGAGCGGTGTACCCCAAGGATCTGTCTTAGTGCCTTTACTGTAATGGATATACTTTTCTGAGGTGCAAGACAAACCAATGGTCTGTGGCTGATCAGTTTTACAGATGACTGCAAGCTGGCCACTGTCTTGCATCCTCATAATGATGTGAACATCCACCAAGAGGTCCTTACCCAAACTAATGACTGGTGCCAAAATCATTGCCTCAAACTGAATGCCAGGGAATGCATCATTATCCTTGTTGTGGTAGATGTCATCCACACTAGTTATGACAGTAATAACAATGTACTGATCGTGCAATCAGGTATGAGGCGACTTGTACACCAAGGGTGATAGCTACCTGAGAGTTTCCCACCATGTTGGCACCATTGTATGGAGGGCTATCTACATGGCCCACTTCACAAATAAGGGTATGTCATCCAGGAACCAGGAGGCCATAGTATCCCTGTACTTCTCCCTTATCAGACCAATTACTGAATACAATGGCTCATTTGCCATGTGTCTTGCCAACTACATGCAGCAGTTGCAAAGACCACAGAGGTTCCTGACAAGGAAAATCCAGGGTCTGCAACACCTATCCTATACAGATAGGATGAACGTCCTGTCGCTCTACTCAGTCTCATACAGAGAGATTATAGGTGAAGTGTGTTTGGCATACAAGACCATTCCCAAACCAGCCTTGATGGAGTTTCTGCATATCCGTAAGACAAACCCCCACTCACGTAACCCACACACAAGGCCCTCACCTGGTCTGTGACATGAATAGTACTTGGCGGGATAGATTTTTGTCCCAAACAATACACTGTCTGTAAAATACACTCCCTGCCCATGCCTAGCAGAGTACCACTCTAGCCTTTTTAAGAAGAAGCTGGATGACTGCATGGAAAACACAAAAGACAACCCTGGGATCCCACCTATGCCCCAGCTGGACAGGGAAACAGGTGCTGACTTTGAAGGGACATGGGCAAAAATCTGGGGTAGGCTTATGAGAACATCTGGGCCAATAGCCTAGTATCATCCTATGAATCTGTGCACCTAGTACTTTACACGTTTTCTGTATGTATTGCAGACTGTCTTGCAGTGTTGTCCTAAATTAATCCCTGTGAGTCTGAACTGTGTAGTTACTCTATTGATAGAGTATTCCCTTGTTCCTTTATTAGTTATCACATATCGTTACACCTTGTCATTGTGTCTGGTCTGTATAGCACTAAATCAGGTCTTAAGAGTACTTGCATATGCACGTGGTTACACTGTATAGCTCACTCCAGTAGCCTTGGTCACACTAACCATTTTGCTAATAGGCTCATTACACAATAGGATTTGTCACCCTTTGTTGAGGGCCTTACAGTTCCTGTTAAAGAGATGGATTGTGGCAGTCAGAACTACCTTAAAGTCTGGGCTGAAGGGTCCATAGATAGCAAAGTTGTGCCAGACTTTAACAGGTGTGTGTGTGTGTGTGTGTGTGTGTGTGTGTGTGTGTGTGTGTGTGTGTGTGTGTTTGTGATTCAAAACTCGAATAGCAAAGTGTGTCAGCTACTTGGCCAGGGACCGGAAGTACTGGTTGGTCAGGGAGGCTGACAGATGTTTTGGATTGACCGCTCTGCAGAGATGTTAACCTCATGGGTGTGCCAGTGTGGAGGAGTGTTGGGGATGCAGTGTGGAGGAGTGTTCGGGATGTGGAGAAAGAGGAAGAAACAATCCCTGCACTGACTGTGACCTCTGTGTGCTCTGAAGGGTAATTGTACTTTAATGTGCATGTACTTGTCATCCTGCCATTGTGTACTTCCCTCACTGGTGTTAGTGGCGAGTATTTAGGCTCCCTGATGATTGGGCCAGTGCAGGGGTGACACACTTGACAGTATGTACTGGTGGATACAGATGGCATATCACATCATGTACCATCATTGAGCCCTTCTGTCTGACAATGTCTTACGGGGATATTTCAGATTGTGTAGGTCTCCTTGACTATTCCTAATATACTCTGCCTAGGTGAGTGTGTACTCCACACCTGTAGCTGATTGCCTCACACCTATGGCTAGCATACGTGGTGACCCCTGCAGCAGGACAGCAAGCTGTAGTTAGTAGTAGTGTGTGGATGCTGGCACTGGGTCATCAACAGTGTGTACATACTGTGCATACAATGTAAGGGAATAGTTGCAGTACCAGATACCCAGGTGCCATCAGTGTGCTCCCAGGGGTCTGGCATGCCACAGACACATTCCCCAAACTACACGGACAAACATTGTGTATTATTGAACTGGTGTGCAGAAATACACATTTGTCTGGCAGGGGGTCTACATCTTTCAGCCAGACGTACACATTCAACAAACATCTGTGTGCTGAAGATGTCGGACACCTATGAGGAGTTCATCCTACAACACATATGCACTGATCTCAGTTATTGTGTAGAGCAGATGTTCAGGAATGTCCACATGCACCTGCAGGAGCACTCGCCTATTTGTGGGATGTAGGCTTGAAGACATGGGACTGTAATGTTCCCCATAGGGGACACCCAGCAGTCGATGACACTGATGTGTGTGGACACATATGCAGTCTGTCACAGTAGACAGACCACTTATGGTATTCCACGTACCATACCAGGTTACTAGGCTGTGGGCCCTGAGCAGCCATATCCGTAGGCAACATGTTGGCCTATGTGTATGCAAGGCAGCACCTGATGCCCCCATCCAACAAGGACACAGGTGGTATCCCAAGGATGTATGTGCCATTCACCATCCAGTTGACCATGTTACGCCTGCAAAGGTGTAGGTAGTTACTCTGCCTGATGTGGACAGGGTGCCCATTCCCCCGCAGAGTGATTGTGAGTGACACACATCCAAGCTGTCAACAAGGCCAGTCCAGGTCACTCACCAGGTGGAGGTTGTTTGTGTGTGTATGCTAACAGAGTGGAGCATGACCTGCACTCGCGCAACAGTCCCAATAATGTGGAATGTGTGATTACCTGGCATGCCAGAGTGAGAACTCTTGAGGGGTATGCATGACATCAGGTAGAGGCTTGGCCTTATAGCCTATAGGTGTACAGTAGATGTCTGATGGGCTGGTATGCCCTGGTAGGGAACCTCTGTGATGTCCCCAGCTACTGCATGTGCTGTCTGATGTGAATAATGAATGGAGAATTATGCATATTAATGGTCCTCACTGGGGGGGGGGCATCAGGATCAGGAGTGCAATGCACACTGTAATGCCAGTATGGTGAAACTACCCACCCACATACTGTGCTGATAGATGGCAGGGGTATGATGTGGATGTTAGTAGTAGATAGTGCTAGAAAACATGGATGTGCAGAATCTCTACATAATGGTGCCCAATGTATGAGGTCCTGTGATGTGTTTCTCTGTTCATGTCTTTCAGATGGGATACCTCGACAGCGGCAACCAGCCTTTTCTGACACTGAGACTGCAGCAGTACTCGACACCGTAAGGCTGCATCACACAGTCCTGTTCAGTAGAAGCAGACAGCACCTGCAAGAATGGACCGCTCTGTGTACTGATCTAGTGTCTACTGTTAATAATCTGGGTCAGCATGTGTGAACCTATAAACAGATGAGGCACAGGGCAACTGACCTTATTCACCATGCCTGGCAAAGGGCCGCAGCTGTGGCCAGGGACCATACAACCACAGGTGGGGGTCCTACTACCCAGGTCCCACTGACACCAGCAGAGGAGTTCCTTGCCAACCTTGGGGCAGCCACGGCGCCCCAGGAAACTGTACACACCTATGTTCTGGAGGTGAGTGGTACCCGGACAACGAGTCCAGGTAAGGCCCCGGTGACATCATTTCAATACTGTATCATTCATACTGGCATCCTTGGAGTATCTAGATGCATATGTCAGGTCAAACTGCATTTGTGGGTGGGGTGTTGTAATACACACAAGTGCACATCTGTAGTGAACAGCAAATTGTGTAGTATCAGAGTTAGTACTGTATATATTCAAGAATGCATCAGTTATCCTTTGCTACATCTGAGTGCGCTGACAATATCTCTTCCCCACAACTACATAGGTCCCTGTGGTCTGGCTGAGGAACAGCAACCTGAAGCCAGTGAGTATGGAAATGTCTTGTTGTGGCTCACCAATACCCTAGACATGTTAAGGCATGCATTTTCCGTGCACACAACTGTTACTCTTAGCCATATTGCAATATGTGCATGTTCACTTGTGGTGGGGTTAACTGCAGTGCATCACAGGAGCCTATTCGCAGGAGCTGTAACATTTCTGTAGGTATTTCCACTGTGCTATATGGGGGTGTATCAATATTGTGTACATGGGTGCAGTGTGTGTTAGGTGAAGATCCAACACCTACTACCACTCCTCACTTATCTCAGAGGTGTATATTAGTAGCAATGTTAAGTGGGCATATCTGCACTGCATGTTGAGGGCCTGTCCAGAGTGTGTCTTGTGGGCTGATTGTGTGTTGTGCATGTCATCATTCAGATATTGTGTGGTCTGTATAATACCTTTGTGCTACCTCACCTATATATGTCAGTGTGTATGTGTGTGTATCAGCAAACATTATAATGCAGGTATTAATTTACATATGTTGTCTTCCCCTCACAGGTGAACATGGGGGTTGGTGTCTCTCCCCCTCACAACCTGATGTCACTGTCTTTGCGGGCTCTGATGATGATGGTGGTCATAGTGAGGCACAGCTGGGGTTATTGGGGGCTGAATCTGTGCTATTGGTTGGTAGCCTACTTTCACCCCCAATGTCCATGCACACAGTCACTATACCCACACATACCCAGCCCCAGTAGCCACAGATAATGGACAGTTAGTGGGTGGTGGCATGGAACAGGCTAGTGTGATGACTATGGCAAGTGTGAGTGTAGACACTAGCCAGAGAACAGGCAAAGTCCCACACAGGTGGATGGAAAGGGGTGCTGGTAGGAGGACTGCTGCCTATTAAGCCTCTGTCACAAGTGTCACAGCAGGTGCCACCAGATACATGTTTTGGTCCGTTATGAAGGCACTGACATGTTCTGAATGCAACACCAGACAGATACTCAGGATCATGAATGCAACACTTCCTGCCCATTCATGATTACACCCACAGCCTTGGTGATGACGCACATTATTATGCTAATGTCGTGGATAGACGATGGTTTGAGATATTGCCATTGCTCGGTTGTGCAATGTCTGTGCTTCAGCATGTGATGGGAGTAGGGCGTCGCCCATGTGGATGTAGCTCAGCAACAAGATCATTTTGGGAGTCCATGTGGCCATGCACATTCACATTCCCATAGTCACAGTCCACCAGGCTACCAAAGGGAGGGTGATGTCCACACCACAACAGAGCAGGCCATGGGCACGTGGTCCTGGTCAGTCCCATCGGAGACACGGATCCAGCAGGCAGCAGTCACCATCTGGGAGTAGTACTGCATCTGGACTTGGGCCTGGTGGTGCCAGTGTGACTCCTGGCTGTGCCAGTTCCCATGACCGGAGATGGTGAACTGTACATCCTGCCATGTACGGTCCACAGCTGTCAAACATATCCCTCTGTAGGGCAACCACATGGCTTGACTGTGTGCATATAAACTGTCACACATCTCCGTCACAGGCAGGTCACCACCAGACACACAGCACCTCTGCATGGTGGCTCAGTTGAACAGCACCCCTCCAGACACACACACAGATGTCAATCATATGGCCCAGCCTAGGCATCTGGCAAACCCACACCACACCCTGTGCATGTAATGGTACATGTGCTACATCTCTGCTATCCATACCATCGATGCAGGAACATGCTAATATGGGTCTGATGCACAGGGTGAATATAGTACAGTGTAGCAATGTAATGCTGTGCAAGGTGCTGTCTGCTGGCAGTTGTTATGATCACGCATCAAAGTGTATGTACCTTTTTAGCAATGATGCATTATTGCCGTTTGTACTGCTGACTGACTGTAGTTTCACATACTGTATTCTGTTTGTGTTCCAGGTGTCTATGTGTCTGCAGGCTGTGGGCCTGCTGACATTACCAACGATGAGTTTGGCAGAGTGGAAACATAGTGACATTTTAATAGCCAAGGTACAGTTGTATATGTACAAGTTTACCAGGTGTGTATGCATGCAGCATTGTGTGAAGGATACTGGGGGAAGACTGTGTGACCTTCAGCTAGCCTTCATACATGTCACCTGTGTGTTCTGTAGTACCACAGGCTCATACATACAGGGGAGGTTACTTAAGTACTGGCACTAGGTCCCCCGCAAGCCTAGCCATTACTTTAACCCCAACAGATTCACGTATCTTGTAGGCACCATGTAGTTACAGGGCCTTCACATCTCTACAGGTTGCACACACATAGGCAACACACACTGTGTGTGACATTATCAAATGTGGAGCGTGGGATGCAACTTATAGTAATGTGACAGTTGGCAGGACATAGCATGACCACGGCAAATTCAACACACAGGACTTTCTCTGTTTTGCTACAATGACACCTTCTTTGTGTGACATAACCTTAGCTTACAGTATTTTCCATAACATTAAGGTGCCTCTGATGTGAAATAACTGCTCTATCCAGTCAGTACAGAACTGTATGACATGTTTCTTGTCCTACAGTCTTGGATCCTCTTTTCACTGTTTCAGTTGTTGTCACAGGTTACACCTTGCCAAACATGTACTGCAACCTGCAGGGTGATACAGACATACCTCTCAGCTGTACAGATTTCCACAGAATATCCAGATTCTTTCGTTATATTTTTGGTCTATTTTCTCATAAACCTGTGTTTTTCTGGCAAATTGTTGCCAAATCATTGTGGGTTGATGTCAAAAAATAATGGTAGACATTATGAGTTGCAGACTTCATACCTTTCAGACTGTATTTTAATGCACAACCTGTTACTCTATCACCTTTATAAGTTATTAGGAGCAATATTTGAAAAGTGTCCCTATTATGTGGCCTTTTGTCACCCCATTATTTATGGCTTTGTAAATATTTCTTGCTCTAAGAGCTTGGGAGTTATGGGTACACATGGTGGCCGTACCTCTTAACTCTTCATATGTCTGCAGATTGTCCTGATGTCTGACACATAATTTCTTTCCATCTGTCATAAACATGTGGTTTTCTTGCCAACGTTTTGGAAGATCATGATATACTTGGATTGCAGAATAATGACTGATATTGTCATGTAACAACACATACCCTTTGGAAGGTGTATTCAAATGCATGGCCTGTTCTGCTATGAATTTCCCGTGTGTGTCACAGCAATATGTGAAAGGTGTGCTCAGTGTTTGCTGTTTGATCCAGCTTCCCATATGGCTTTAACCAGGTATTTTTCTGTGAGTGGTTGAGTGGTTGAGAGGTATGCTTGTACACACACACACACACACACACACACACACACCCGAACTGGCCCTACTGATAGCCGAACCTCTACCTGACCAGTTTTACAAACAGTACTGCTAGATACAAAACAGAAACACCACAGAGGTAATGTAGTATTGCAGTGTCTGCCACTGCTATTCAAATGGGTGACAATTACAGGGGCTGTTAGGATTGTCAGTGGTGGGTTCATAGGCCCTTAATATGGTAGAGCCACCCGAAACACACACACACACTGCTGCATGGGGGCATGCATTGATACACACATGCACACAGAGTTGACACTTCTCATATTAGATGACCCACATCTATGTACAATACATGGCGATATGACGACTGCATTCATTCCAGTGTCTTTGTGTTAGAAACTGTGTAACACATATGCACACAGAGTTGACACTTCTCATATTAGATGACCCACATCTATGTACAATACATGGCGATATGACGACTACATTCACCCCTGTGTCTTTGTGTTAGAAACTGTGTAACTGTGCTTGTAAGGTGGATGACATCTATAGGTGCTGCAACTAGGCTGGTAATGGGGGAGTTAACAGGGTGGAAGAGACACACAAAATGGCATAACCATCGCATACACACAATAAAGACAGCCACAGGGGATATGCATACAGAAACACATGCAAACTTGTCAATAGATTACTAACCCTACGTATCCACTTGTATATACTATAGTGCTACGTACACATTACATGCACCACAGAGATTATATGCTGGGGACATAACTTACTACATCTTACAAGTAATCTTGGGAATGCCTTCATGGATGGTGGGATAAAACTACCAAAATAGCAACTGGTCTCATATATTGCTCTTAACTGGACAAGTGATAGAGTAACATACTTTGTATCAGCATGCTGTTTCAGACAGGTACGAGGTCTGATGCTGACATGTCTGTCACTACAGTAACTGTGACATATTTTGCAATGATTACTCATAAATGCCAATTGTTAGGGGACTCAGACCACATATAGGTTGCAAACATCTGGACATTCCATATACATCTGTACAGATGACTGGTATGGCTTATATGGTTAACATGGTGCATGTAAGGCAGATCCCATTAACTGCCTCCTTAAAGTAATGCCAAGGGGAGGGAGTCAACAGGCCTTAAAATGGTATAACCAACACGCACACACACCAGTCACGGGATATGCTTCACACACAAATGCACACAGTACTATAGTTGCCAATATTGAGATTAGAACCTCTACCTATCTAATTATTTGTACTATAGTATTACACTATTATTGCACGCACCACAGAGCTTCTTGGAGTGAAGAGTATATATAGGTACTTCTAAGGTGAATGGCATCAGCAGGCTTTGCTAAGTTGGGCAATGGGAATTGTACTGGGTGGTACAAGCCTCAGAATGGTATAACCCACACCCCCAGGGGATATGGTTCTCTCCCATACACACACACAGTATCACAGTTGCCAGTATTGCATTTAAAACCTCTACCTATCTAATTATTTGTGCTATAGTGTTATGCAGTTATCACATGTGCCGCATAGATTATAGGGTTGAAGTGTCCCAAGGTACTTTTAAGGTGAATCACATCATCAGCCCTTGTAAAGTATGGCAATGGGAAGTGTACTGGATGGGAATGGCCTCAAAGCACTTTAACCTACAAACATACACACTTACAAACACACACATTTGTCAAAACTTATATCAGAACCCCTGCCTAGCTAGTTATTTGTTCTATACTGTTATGTATTTATTCCACACTCCACAGAGCTTATAGGACTGAGGGCTGTCCAAAGGTACTTCTAGGGTGAATAACATCAGCAGCCCTTGTAAAGTATGGCAGTGGGAAGTGTATTGGGTGGGAAAGGCCTCAGAACACTTTAACCTACAAACATACTCACTTACAAACACTTGTATACACACACACACACACACACACACACACACACACACACACACACACACACACACACACACTTGCCAGAACTGAGATTAGAACCCCTGCCTATCTAGTTATTTGTACTATACTGTTTTGTAGTTATTGCATGCACCATGGAGCTTATAGGGCTGAGGGCTGTCCAGCGGTACTTCTAGGGTGAATAACACCAGCAGCCCTTGTAAACTATGGCAGTGGGAAGTACACTGGTTGGGAAAGGTCTCAACATACTTTAACCTACAAACATACACACTTACAAACACACACACATTTTCCAGAACTGAGATTAGAACCCATGCCTATCTAATTATTTGTACTGTACTGTTATGTAGTTATTGCATGTGCCAAAGAGCTTATAGGGCTGACGGCTGTCCAAAGGCACTTCTGAGGTGACTGACATCAGCAGGACTGCTAATGTAGAGCAACAGAAATTGTAGTGGGTGGGAATGGCCTAAAATTCTTTAACCTACGCACACGAGCGCACACACACACACACACACACACACACACACACACACACACTTGCCAGGACTGAGATTAGAATCCCTATCTGTCTAGTTATTTGTACTATAATGTTACACAGTTATGTCACATGCCACAGAACTTATAGGGCTGACAAGTGTCCAAAGTTACTTCAAAGGTGAATGACAACAGCAGATCTTGTAAAGTAGGGCACTGTGAAGTGTACTGAGTGAGAAAGGCTTCATAGTACATTAACCGACAAACACATACACACAAGTGCGTGATGTGATATTACAATCACTACTTCAGTACTATTACACAATGGAGCTCACCTTCATGCTGGCACATGTGACTGTTTACAGCTGGTATGCAACTGTCCCCAACAGGACATCACTCTATATGCCTTTCAGGGTATCCCTGTCTATGACTCGCTCTTTGTGTGTGACTCCCTGTGTCTGTCACTCTATCATTTTCTGTTTCTCTCTTCCCCATGTCTGTGTGTGTGTGCATGCTTGAAATATTGTTATATGTTGCCCATATATATATATCTGTATCACACAAAACAGGTGCAGATATATCACATATGGGACACCTATAGCTAGCTGAGGGTAATCCTGTCTGATGGGTGTGCATAGCTGTCTGTATGCAATGACATCTATGCACAATACAGTTATATAGTCCAATGAGGTTTAGACATGAGCTGTTTAGACATGAGCTGTAATGCTAAGTGTAGGAGCATGCCCAGTAACACATTCTATAGTAAGAGTGGGACTCCATTCCAGAGATAGTTGTACTCTGGTCCAGGGTTTTATGTGCTACAGTCATGCCTGTCAACCTGTTAGTACAAGGAATCTGGAGATAGCCTGTCAGTATGGGGGGACAGTGGCCCAAATATAGGGATATACTGTAAATACTAATGTGAAAGTTGCTAGTGTAACAGTTTGTTTTAGCAGACTTTTTCTGACATATATGACATCTGATACTGAAATGTATTGTGTTATTACTTACTGACAGAAATCCTCAGATCATCACAGTGATTTACCTGAGAAATACAAGATGTATGAAGCACGGACTGAAATTATGAGTCAGAGTGTAGACAGTTTTGCCCAAACCGACCAATGAGAAGTATGGCTACAGCTGATTGGCTGATGAAGCTGTGTAAATAGTTCAGCACCTCAGTGATACACTGGCTGAGGATCACCTGCTTTTGTGTTATTCTTCTTAACTGAAAGGTCATATCCTGGTGTGACTCATACCTCTCAATTGTACAGTTATTTGCAGAATGTCCAGATGTTTGTCTCATAAGTTTGTTTAATTTTTCATGACATTGTTGTTTTCTGGCAAGTTAGTGGCAAATAATTAAAGACTGAAGTTAGAAAATGACAGAACATTTGAGTTTCAGACTTCATAACCTTTAGAAAATTCATGCTAATGCAACATGTGCTATTCTATCAACTTTCTAAGTTTGTGGGAGCAATATTTCATTATTGTCCCTATTTTTGGTCCTGTGTCCCACTTTTCTTTATGACCTTGTCCATATTTCTTGCTCTAAGAGGTTGAGAGTTATGGGTATGGTTACAGAGTGCATTCTACTGTGCAGTGATGTCCATTATATGTGTGGTATATTCCACATAGCACTGTGATTTCCAGGTAAGTCAATGGCAGAGCAATATAGAGTAATGTGGTGAACCAGTGACAGACATTTGTTTATAAGTTGATAGGTTGATATGGTTGATATGAGGTCACTTTGGGCATTGGTGACTGTTTCCAGCTTGCGGTCATCTGCCATCTTGGAGCGCAATAGGTCAGTGGTTTTGGCCTGTGGCTCAGGGAAGTATATCCTGTATACCAGAGGCCCCCAGACCGATCACTGGGGTATTCCACTCATTAAAGGTGTACTGCTTGACTTAGGGGTAGCCATCAGTGAACCTGTTTGGTACCCATCTGGTAACATATGGATTGCTGCCTAGTTGACAGAGTTCATGTACTATGGCCAAGTTGAGAATACTGTGAAAGGCTTTGGCTGTATCATGGTGGCCAGAGTGCACCATCTTTCCCTCATCTGTGCCTTTGTTGACTGTCTCAGGGAATCATCCAGAGTTCACTGACATATCTCCTCTTGAGAAAGTTAGACTGTGTTGGGGTCAAGTATTTGGAGTTTGCCAATGTCCCTGTTAATGAGGTCCATGATAATCCATGATGATGCATAATGATAATCCTTAGACAGTTTGTGTTGCTATGTTATTATGAGACTACATGGCGACCCTAGCTGTCAACCTTTCACAGACTGACATCTGGACAGGCCCATGGATGACAGTGATACACAGGCCCACACATGGGGACAGGGTGTTAATAATGCTCTGCCAAACGTAGACAGCTGGGAGACCGGTTTGGTATTTGCTTGCTTTTTGTTATGGGTATGATGTCTGCTTCTCCTCTGCCATTGATGTTTGGGCATGAACCTTTCTTGTTTAGTAGGCAACTGCAATGTTAGGACAAGCAGAAGAGATATATACTTGTGGTCCTTCTGAGACAGCCTGTCATTCCAGCGGTATGGATGGTGGCCAGTGACTTCTTGTCGGTGCTGGCACAGTAAGGTGGCAGCCATTTAACACCTGGCAGTACACTGATATTCAGGTACCTGCTGTCCTACTAGGCACTGTGTAAGTTACTCTGAGCTGTGTACTGTCTGTCTGTGTGTGTGTGTCCCCTGTCCCTGACTTGTCCAGCTTTCCTGCAGTGACAGATATTGACAGTGTGTACAACTCCTACCATAGCTGTAGCTGCATGTAAAAGAGTTGGCACAGAAAGTCCAGGAACATGGACCCTGTCAACCATAGTACTGCACCTAGGCCAGTAAGCCACAACAGCCGAGAGTAAGTGCTGCCCAATTCCTGACAGTATTAACCAAGCATATACATAGCTCATTGACCACTGCATATTGTGGACATGCGACAAGTTGTCAAGTTTATTGGGACAGCCCTGGAATGTGTGCTCTGCTGCTGTTACCCTACAAACATACATGTTACTGCATTTCTATGAGAAGACGGGTATGTTGGGGGGGGGGGCATACCTGTCAAGTGTTCACATTTGCACAGACTGTGCAGATGTTAGCTTTAGTTTCTGGTTCTGTTTAGCATAGTGTTGTGCCTGTCTTGGAGAATACTGGCATGTCACTAAAGAGCAAAGGTTAGAATGTAATGGCAGACATTTGAGTTTCAGACTTCCTACCCTTCAGAGACTTCATAGCAATTGCAAGACCTGCTGTGATATCAGTGTGCAAGTCTGTAGGAGGAATGTTTCATCATTGCCCTATTTGTAGACCTTTGCCTGACATTTCTTTATGGTTTTCTACAGCTGACTTGCTGGGAGAGACTGAGGGGTGAGTATGGGACCCCGACATTGACAGCCATGCATGTGACCTATGACCTCCCCAGTTTACTTTGTCCCCCACATACACTACAGTGAGTTTTGTCACTTAGGCGACTACTGCATACTCTGTGGAAGCCAGTATTGGGCAGACATTTCCTGTTGTCCCACATAGCTGTCAGTTGTCTGCTGCTATCCCGGTAGGCCACCCCATTCCCTTACATACATGCAGCAATACCTTATATATACTACCAAAACATACTACTCCATTCATCTATTAAGAAGAGTGACTTACCTTTTGCCTGCAGCAGTTGTGAGGATGGTGTTTGAGGGCTGACTCTTGTCGAATGCATGCAATACACAAGCCTATACATGGTAAGGTACAGGTAGTGTGATGTGTATGGCATGCATTTTACTGTGTGTGCGAGTCAGAGAGAGGTGTCAGTCCCTGGGTCCCTAGGGTGTCAGTGTATGTGCTATGTGTTACCTCTTTGCCAAGGCCAGGACATACTGGGCACCCCTACATCTACCTACAGGGGCAGACTCAGGGAGTTCCTCTTCCTAGTCCCCCTGTGCCTGTGGAGACCTTGGCAATGGGGGGCTGTGTGCCCCTTCCCTGTGATGATCTTGCTGTAGCTTTTTCCACAGGATCATATTGTGTAGCATGACACATACTATGAACATGTGCGCACATGTGCCTGGAGAGTACTGCAGGGCTCCACCAGATATGTCATGGCAGTGGAACCGTGACTTGAGCATCCCAAACACACACTTTATACTGTTCCTAGTTTGTGCATGTGCCTCATTATGGTGTTCTTCAGTGGATGTGTGTACATTTCTGATGGGTGTCATCATCCACGGTTCCAGTGCATAGCCAGCATCCCCCATGAGATGTCCACCCTGGCAAATGCCTGGTACATCTGTGAGGCATGCCAGATGTGGGAGTCATGATAGCTGCCAGTGCACACATTCATGATAATGCCTTGAGCATTGCACACGACCTGGCAGTTGATGGAGTGATAGCCCTTGCAGTTGAAGTACACTCTACCGTCTTCACCAGGTGGTGCTTTGATGCAGAAGTGAGTGCAGTCTATAGCACCCAGTACCTCGGGGTTGTCTTCTACATGGTGGAAGAGATGCATATTGCTGGTCCTCTCCTCAGGGGTGATGGGGAAATAAATGTGCTCACTGGCATGTGATAGCATGGAATCCAGGAACTGGTGGATTACCCTGGATGCAGATGCCTGTGAGACCCCCATGATGTCCCCAGTAGGTCTTTGGGAAGTACCTGTAACTTTTAGTTATGTACTTACCATAACTTTAGATGTTTGGGATCCATCTCGCCTACATTCTGTACTGATGGGTTCGGAGCCGATCCTCGGCTCCGACTCGGCACGCTATGCAATAGAGCGAAGTCTCTAATTGGCTGAGCTATTCTATATCCCAGGATGCACCACCACCAATTCCCCAGATCTGGTTTGTCTGCACACATGCACCCACGCATGCACTGCTGATATAACATTGCCAGATGTTTCAAGATTAAATGGTCGAACTCGAACCGTCCGGTCTCTTCTGATCTCCAAGGCAGGGGGAAGGAGGGTGGGTATTAGGAATTTAGGCGAGATGGATCCCAAACATCTAAAGTTATGGTAAGTACATAACTAAAAGATGTTATGTGATCCTATCTCGCCTACATTCTGTACTGATGGGACAGCGTCCCTAGCACCTGATTCCTGGGTGGCTCACTGGAAAACACTCCTGAGAACTGTGGAACCGAAGGAAGCTCGCCCCCGAGATGCCACATCCAATTTGTAATGAGAAATAAAGGTGTGAGGAGAGGACCAGGTAGCCGCAGCACAAATGTCACTAATGGCAAGCTTAGCATGAAATGCTGTTGAAGTAGCCATAGCCCTTGTAGAATGAGCTTTCACAGTTGTTGTAAGCTCTCTATTAGAAAGAAAATAAATATGACTGATACAGTCTCTGATCCACTTAGCAATAGTGACCTTCGTGACGGCTTTGCCCAATTTATTGTCTGAAAAGGACACAAACAACTGATCTGTTTTTCGTGTTTGGTGCATCCTATCTAAGTAGAAACACAATTGTCTGTGGACATCCAATGAATGGAAGATATATTCTGCTCTGTCTGAGTAATTGGGGAAGAAAACTGGAAGTTCCAAAGACTGTTGAAGACAGAAACTCGAACAAACTTTGGGAACAAAAGATGGATTAGGCCTAAGGGATACTCTATCCTTGTGAAAAACCAGGTACGGCGGGTTGACACATAGGGCTTGAAGTTCCGAAACTCTTCTGGCTGATGTAATTGCCACCAAAAAAGCGGTCTTCCAGGAAAGAAATTTCAAGTCAGAAGTTGCTGCCGGTTTGAAGAGGGAAGAGGTCAAGGCACCTAATCAAATTGAGATCCCATGGTGGAGCAGGATGAGAAACTGGAGGAAGCAGCCCAGCACCTTTCATGAAGGCTTTACACAACTTATTGCTCATCAAAGGTGGGTCTATACTTGCATGAAAATTAGAAATAGCTGCTAATTGAACCTTAATGGTAGAGACTGAAGAACCTTGATTGAATAGGGAAGCTAGGAATTTCAAACGTCCACCGGGCAGTAATGGGATCTAAACCCCGGAGTTGGGCCCAAATGGCGAATCTCTTCCATTTACTATTATACATTTTCTTAGTCGAATTCTTGTGGGCTGAGGACAAGATATGTATAACTTCTGAGTCTAAAATCTGGTTCCTGACTATAGTCGGAAGTGGAGGAGCCAAGCTGTTAACTTCAATGAGTGAAGGGACTGGTGAAGCTGTCCCGACTGGTGGATCAAGAGATCTGGAACCTGGTTCAGGAACCATGGACCATCCAGTGCGTATTTCCGAAGAAATGGCAGCCAGACATGACGAGGCCAGTATGGGGCAACTAAAATCATCTTGCGCTGCAAGTGAATTGCCTTTTGGATCACCCTGGGGAGAAGGGGAACTGGAGGAAAGGCGTACAGTAAGCTGGTGGGCCAAGCTTGGACTAGGGCATCCTTGGGAAACCTCCCCAGACTCGGGGTAAGAGAAAAGAACTGTAGACATTTCGTGTTGAGGGGGGTTGCAAAGAGGTCGCAACAAGGAGTTCCCCATCTTCTGAAGATCTGAGATGCTACTCTGTCGTTCAGAGACCACTCGTGCGGGGAGAGAATGGTTCTGCTCAGTCTGTCGGCTATCACATTGGATCTCCCCGGAATATGTGTTGCTACCAAGAAATGGTTGGTTGCAACAGCCCAATTCCATACTCTCATGGCCTCTCTGCAAAGAGGGTAGGATCTGGTCCCTCCCTGCTTGTTCAGGTACCAGACTACTGACATGTTGTCGGACTGAACGGCAATCATACCTTGGGGGAGGTAGCAGTGTAGTGCTTGGAGCGACAGAAGCACTGCCCTAATTTCCAGTATGTTGATGTGTAGGGAAGTCTCGCCGGGGTGCCACTCGCCTTGAACTGACCTGCCCAGGTAATGCCCCCCCCACCCCGTCTGGGAGGCATCCGTAGTCAAAGTGGCCACTGGAGGAGGAGGAACGAAAGGTCGCCCCTGATCCAGGTTGGACGAGATAAGCCACCAACGGAGGTCCTGTTTGCACGTCTCCGTAATTGTAATTTGGTGACTGAGAGGAAGTTCCGACAGGAGCCACTGGAGAATCCTCATGTGGATTCTTGCTAAGGGAACCAGGAGAACGGTAGCCGACATGGAACCCAACAGTTGTAGGACCATCCTTGCTGGGGCTTGGCGTTTGAGGAGCAATGCTCGGACTTGAGATTGTAATGTTTCTATTCTCTCTGTAGGAAGATAGACCCGCATTTGCCTTGAGTCTATGTCTACCCCGATAAACCGTATAAGCTGAGATGGCAGCAACACAGACTTTGCCCAATTGAAGGTGATTCCTAGGGAGGTTCCTAGAGATATAGTGGCTGCTAGGTTCTGTAATAGTAGATGCCTGGAGGTGGCAGTTAGGAGCCAGTCATCTAGATACGGAAACTCCTGGAATCCTAGACTCCTCAGGTGAGCAGTCACCACCGCCAAACATTTGGTGAACACCCTGGGGGCTGTGGTGAGACCAAAGGGCAGTGCACAGAACTGGAAATGACTGTCTCCCAGGCTGAAGCGCAGATGTCTCCTGGATGCCTGATCTACCAGAATGTGATAATAGGCGTCCTTGAGATTTATGGAGCACATCCAAACACCTTTCTCCAGTAGCGGGAGAATGGATTGTAAGGTGACCATCCGGAACTTGGACTTCTTGACTGATCGATTCAGGTTGCTGAGATCCAAAATGGGCCTCAAGTCCCCGGTCTTTTTTGGCACTAAAAAGAATTTTGCGTAAGTCCCTAATCCGGTCTGGTCTACGGGGACCGGTTGGATGACTCCTTTTTGAAGCAGCTTTGAAATTTTGATGGCTGCAATATCCCGTTGACTGGGTGGGGGGTCCGGGATTTTCCTGGATGGAGGGGGGGTGTGAAAAGGGAATGAAGTAACCTCCAGCGATGATTCGGAGCACCCATTGGTCCTG